>NW_017803713.1:2499754-2513210 GCF_001625305.1 Branchiostoma belcheri | reverse complement strand
CCCGTGAAAAGAACTTGAAAATCGACCCCTTCTTCATGGGCCCTTCTTCATGCTTTACAAATTTCCTGGGTAGCACTGAATGCTGGGAAATCCGAAAACTCTGTTTTTCACCGAATTTTACCGAAAATTGGACGAAAAAGCCGAAATTACTCTGCCGAAGGACTTCGTCCCACATCGGGCAACAAGTTTCGCGGGTCTCACCATATTTGGTAAATCAGCTACGTAGGCCTTCGCGTCTTGCCATATTAGGTAAATCATTACGTAATGCCTTCGCGTCTTCACCTGGGGACGAGAGCAGCTTGTTCCCAGGATGTTCAGTAAAGAAAACAATATGGCTGCCATGCGCCCAGCGCGATGCCGACACACAAGAAACTTCGGAGATACGCAGTGCAAACATGATATATCGGTATTGTCCAGGTGCAAAATTGCACATTTAAAATATTTTTAGGTGCAAATCTTGAAAATTATGTGCAATTTGCACATTGCACCTTTGTATTTCGAACCCTGGGTAGGCAAGCTACCATTGTAGAGGCCAAGGTCAAGTTTAAAAATGGGACTCGTGGGGGGGTCCCCTATGTCGCTGCAGTGGACCTTTTGTGTTAGATATATAATGATCTTCCCCCACCAACCTCTGCTTTGATTCAGATGGGGGACAGCCAGAGGGACAGCTGGTCTCCCCATCTGGGATCAACTGCTTACAATTAAGGGGCTGTCCTATAACTACTGTTGGGGGGGGGGCATGCATCAGGCCATTCCCTTAATTGTAAAGCCAGACCAAGTAATATTCTAGTATTAAAAAACATTTGTTTATCTAGAACAATGTCCCTCTGACGAAGGCATGAGATCTCCGACCTCTAGTTACTATTGGCCCATTGCTCAACCAATACAATTTCATTACATTTAGCCTACCTGTACATTGTCCTACATGTAACTGTCTGCATGTCATAAAAGTTTTATTGTCCCACCTCTACCTGTACATACTTTATTAAGAATGCAACATGCTTGAGATGTAGTAGCCCGGTAGCAATAAGGCTGGTGGTGGCTACCAATGGAAAGTAGTTACATAGTCTTACCTGTGCATGTTCTCCCATCTCCCACATATCCCTGCTTACACACACAGCTGTATCCGTCCCCAGAACCAGCTGCAATGCAGTCAGCATTCACATCGCAGTCGTTTGTCAAACACTGACGAACCTCCTTATCTGGGTCCACAGGCCCTGGGTTAGGCCCAGGATTAGGTCCTGGGTTAGGTCCCAGGGTAGGTTCTGGGCTAATGCCTGTAGCAGTAAAAAGATTAAGATTAGGTCAGAACATTTCATTTTCTTCGATAATTTTGGTCTATCTTGCAAAATATTTTCTTCACAATTAAGTTTTAAACCCTCACCTGTGCAGAAGATGCCATTGCCGACGAATCCGGGGAGACACTCGCAGGTGTGCTCTCCTGTCGCCATGTTGGGGATGCACTTGGCATTGGGGCTACAGTCAGGATAGGAACAGGGATCGGCTGGGGGAGAGGTTAATGAGATAACATCAGTTCAGTGGTCTTAATCAAGTTAATGCAATAAATTGTCTGTCAGTGCTGCCACCCCATCCAACACCTCAAAACATTCGAACAGAAAAAAATTAACCAACAAAATCGCTGACAAACCCAGATGCAATCACAAGCACATACTATCCTTGATTCATGTTTACTTTAGTATTTTGAATCCATAATATCTCTTTACTTCGATGTTTGCAGCAATCTTTTTGTTTAATTTGTCTGTAAGCCCTGACAGTATTTCCTGGCGATTTAAAAATGTATTGTTTCCTACTATCATTCTTCATGCACCTCATTTTTATAAGTTAGGCCTATATAGCAGAATTTGGTACAAGTACATACGAATTGGGTTGCAGTAGTATCCATCGCCTTGGAAACCCTGACGACACCTGCAGCTGAAGGACCCAGGCTGGCTGATGCAGTCAGCATTAATGTCACAAGGTTGGAATATGCACATATTTGGAACTGGAAGGGGAAACAGAAATTTTAGAGCTATAGAACTATTCGCTGATTCAAGTGAACATGATTTAGCCATGGTCAAATCATCCATGTCAAAACCAATGGATTAGGGGCTCACTAGCCTGTATCACATAGATGAACAACCATACAAGTTAACAAGTGTCAATTGTTAAGCTCACATCCAAAACACAAGACAGTTGTACCTACCCATAAAGAGGCACCAAGCTACTACAGATCAGGGTCTATATGGCGAGGGACAAGACTAGACAGACAACAGCAACAGGTTTGAAATAAGATGGAGATAGGAGAAAAGGAAAAGCAGAAGCAGAGAAGAGACTACCTCCACTGGGATGGATGACTGGTGATGGTTTTTGTCCAGTCAATTGTAGAAGTAGAAAGAAAAGAGTGGCAAAGGAAACTGGGACAAAGTTAACAACAAACATGTTGGGACACAGGATAGAATCAAGGAAGAAAGAGAAGAAAGAGGGTCAGATCTTGATAGGCAAGACAGAGAAAAGAGAATTGTCACTCCAAATTTAGTAAGGCAACAGAAATTAGGATTTTCCAGGCAACTTTTCATGTCAAATAAAAATACTAAGAGTGAAGTAGAAGTGTAGGGATTTCAACAATGAGACCTTGGAATTGAGGAGTGACTTTCTAATTCCAAGTGACAGGTGACCTAGAAACAACACGTTAGAGAGAAAATAGGGTGAAGGGCAAAGGCACAATATACAATAAGGACTTAAGCTGGCCATACTTGTGCAGGTGACTCCGTCTCCTGTGAAGGGTGGCTTGCACTCACACCTGAAGGTCGTGCCCTCTCGGATGCAGTTTGCATTTTGGTCACAGTTGTTGGTATCACAAGGGTCCACCTCTGCTTACACAGAAAAATAAAAAACATGTGAGATCCAAAACATACAACATAGGATTGCAGTTATAACACAACTACAAGTGGCTTCCAAAGTACATGTAACTTACAGTCTGAAAAGGATATAGTCAGATTGCTATAAATTCTATTAATAAACTTTAAGAATCCCAGAATGAAATATCTAGAGGATGTTACCGTGTCATCATTCCTAAAATTATTCACATTACATGTAGTTGCTAAGCTAAGATGAGCTAAGACCTATCTAGGCTTTTTGATATGATGGAAATCTATTTTTAAGATATTTTTAAAGATATTTTTAAACTACATGTATCCTGTTCAATGTCAAACCAACAGATCAACCATCAGTGGTAGATGAAAAAGTTCCCAGACAGAGATAAATAGTTTACCTGAACATGAGAATCCTGAGCCTTGATATCCTGGCTTGCAGGAACATCTGTAGGAATCTCCAGCCGGCACACAGTTGGCGTTGAGGTCACACTGGTTGTTCTGGCAGGGGTCATTGACTACAACCGAGGACAAAAAATAAGTTTCTACTGTTTGAGAATTCTGACCAATCTGTTACTAGTGTTGGTGACTGTTGCTCTAGTACATCCTACTGCAGTATTCATTGTCTTAAGCATTTTCAATTCACCTCAGTGGTTCACTGCCTTATTTCAAGAATATTGATTTCTTGGTGGCAACAAACATATGGCTATTACACACAAACACACATGCTGAAACTAAAACATTCAAATGCAGAAGTGAAGATGTTTTTGTTTTCTTTCCTGTATGCCCACTGCAACATCTAGTAATCAACCCCTAGAGGAAAAAATACTCACCTCTACAGGTGAAACCATTGCCCAGAAACCCAGCGTTGCAGACACACTGATAGCCAATCGGGCTGCTGGCATCCTCCACACAGCGAGCATTACGGTCACAAGCATTGTTAAGGCATGGGTTTTGTCCTAGTAAGGAGTAACAACAAAATTACTGTGATGAACTACATATGAAAAACCAATGGCATTGTAATCAAACCATTGGGAATTTTTTAAACCTTGAACTATTATAAGAACTGCTACAGGGGGACTCTGCATAATCAGGTACATGTGGGAATAGTGTAATACACTATATTCACATATAATGTAATACAAGTACACAATGAGGAAAATAAGTCAGAAAGAAAACTTTTAAGTATTTGACTTACGTAGGCAGGTCTTGCCGTCTGCTAGAAGCGTAAAACCAGAGTTACAGATGCAGGTGAAAGGTGTTCCCTGTGGCAAACACTGCCCATTGATCGGGTCACAGTCGTTGTTTGCACATGGGTCTACTGGAGCAATCCCTGAACGCACAAATAAAGTAGTGATGTTAAATCTAAGCTGCATGAACATAGTTCTCTTACACTTCAAGTAAATATTTAACAACATGAAAACGGAAGGAAGGGAGAAACGCTGTATTCTTTCAGCACAGTCAATCACTAAAATAGTAATAGGTGTGTGAATAGGATAGCGAACAGACAAGCTAAGATGCAAGGAGAAAGGGATGGGCTTGGAGCAAGTAACTTACGGGTACAGCTTCTTCCATTGCCACTGTGCCCAGGGTTACACTCACACATGTATGTGCGGCCCTGGGGGACACAGTGTCCGTTGACCAAGTCACAATCATTTATCCTGCAAGAGTCAATGGCTAAAGGATGGGACACAGAAGGTGGGTGTATTGGAAGTTACTTTCAAGACAGAAGCAATGCAGCATAGAATTGAGAAGCAGCTATGTTGTGAATCCTGTTAATGAAGTTTAGGCATCGCTGTTAGGCATCGCTGCTTCTATATCAATACAATATTTAAATATTCTCCTTGCTTAATTGTCAACCAAAATCAGCTGGCATATATCTATTGTATTGCTCTTGACCACAAAGAGGGACAGTTCAAATATTAATGCAGAGAGCTATGAACTACTGAATTATCAAACACAAGAAA
Organism: Branchiostoma belcheri; assembly: GCF_001625305.1. Taxonomy (NCBI): domain Eukaryota; kingdom Metazoa; phylum Chordata; class Leptocardii; order Amphioxiformes; family Branchiostomatidae; genus Branchiostoma; species Branchiostoma belcheri. The sequence goes on along the minus strand of NW_017803713.1, from coordinate 2,508,373 downwards.
TTCATATCAACATTGCTTCCAACAATGGCAAACAAATAAGGAACAAGGGCAAAACTTGAACAGAGACAACTGGCCGAGTACATACACAGATGAAAATAATTAACTTACTGGTACAAGTTCTCCCGTCACCCTGGAAACCATCCTTACATTCGCAGGTGTAACTAGTGCCTTGTGGGATACATCTGCCATTGGGGTCACAGTCATTGTTCTCGCATGGGTCTGCTGGAGCAATTGCTGCAAAAAACATAAATATGCTGGTTTCTTTGTATGACCTGCATGATATATATGTGCATGATGTACATGTAGTATGGTAAGTCTTAAGCAGAATCTGTGCAGAAAAAAGGCCGTTCCTTGAAAAGTAGAGAGAATGGATCTTCAAACAAGAAGGGGGATAGGACTGAGAGATACTGAGCACAATATCGAAAATATCTAATATCTAAAGAAAGAGACTATTTAGGGAAAGAGAAAAGACTTAAGATAGTAGCAACTTTATTGTGAGTCTTATCCGAGTAACTTACCAGTACATGTCCTCCCATCGCCCTGGAACCCAGGGTTGCACTGGCAGGTGTAAGTATCGCCTTGTGGGATACATCTGCCATTCTCCGAGCAGTCATTGTTCAGACATGGGTCCTGTCCTGGATGAAAAAATATCCAAATAAAAAGATTAAGGCTATGGTAAATATACATCGTTCTCAGATGAATATTTTCATACATTAAGACATCTGTTTTGTATCACTGGTGAGTTAATGAAATAACCTCGGCAAGTTGGAAACTTAACTTCTTTTAAAAGATTTGCAACATCAAAAAAATTATTCTTGCAGTTGCTAACATACACTTGATGCTATTACTATGTCAGTTTTGGGGTCTCGGTACACATTTGACTCACATAAGAGGAAAGGGCCATCTGAAGCGATAATTTTCTAACTCACGTAAACAAGTCCTTCCATCTCCTTGAAAGCCTGGGTTACACTGGCAGGTGTAGGTGTTTCCTTGTGAAATACATTGGCCATTGGTAGCATCACAGTCGTTATTTAGGCATGGGTCCTGACCTGGATGTCAAAACTTATTTGTTATTTCACTAAGATTGAAAGAATACAGCATATATCATTATACATGTACTAACATTATAGATGATTTCAGGCTATCAGTACAATACTTCAAGAAAGCATTCTCTTTTCAAGCTACAGTGAAGGAAACTGAATTTGTATGAAGTTGTGCATGAAAGGTAATGCATAGTTACTAGAAATACATTCTACTTAATAGATAATTGTAGCCGTAAATGGACTTACGTAAGCATGTTATGCCATCTCCCTGAAAACCAGGGTTACACCGGCAGGTGAAGGATATGCCGCCTCCAGGGGAATAGGCAGGTAAGCAATTGCCATTAACAGGGTCACAGTTGTTGTTCTCACAAGGATTGATTTCTAAACAAAGGAAAGAAAAATATGTTCAGTTAGCCCTGTTCTACACACAAAAAAATCATCACTACTGCAGCTATCTTGGTGTGACCTGTGTCCATTATCAAGCAGCAAAAAGAATGATTGAAAATGATCTTGTTCCAAATAAGATGCTGACTGCCCCTCTTGACCAATTTTTTTGACACTTTTCTCCCTGCCATAACAGCCAAGTGATGTATATTACAAAAAGCATTGGAAGACCAAATCTATGTTGCCTGTAAAGATTTTGTTGGACAGGAATCAACCTAACACCTTTCTGCTGTTTTCCTTGGTTGTCCATCCAAACAAAGGTATCTTGCAGGATATCCATACAGAAGCACAAAATAACTGCACAGAAGCAGCAGCATCAACACTAGAATTAATTAAGCACTGTCAGGAAGTCCTCTGTTCAGCTCCAAGCAAGTGAGCAGGTGGCAAAGCTAGTAAAAAGCTATTGCCAGCTGTGGGAGAACTTCATGAGAACTTACGAGCACAATTCCTGCCATCTGGCAACAACCGAAACCCTGGTCTACAGGTACACCTGAAGTTTCTTCCCTCAGGGATACACTGTCCATTGATTGGATCGCAAGGGTTCGGCATACAAGGGTTAGCTACTGGTGCAACAATTGCTGCAAGAGGATGACATATGAATCAGAGACCATGTAAATACTGTATAGGAACTATTAGGGTGTAAATGAAAGTACAAAATCAGTGTTGTAGTACATCTACTAGTAGCTTATTCTACTCATTTTTGACTTGCAACATGGGTCAAAAGACCCTTATTTTTCACTTTTGATATGAGGGAATATAGACTGTGGAATGGTCACCATTTGGACAAATAGACATTGATGTACTTTGGTGAAAACTGGACTAGCAGAAAGCTTACATGAATGATCTTAATCTAGGTTGGTAAAAGAAAAGGGTTTACTTAAAGTGAGACAAAAAAGCAAAAAGGAGCTGTAAACTTTTCTTGTCTGGCTGGAGGCAGCACACGTCATTACCAGCAGTTGAAATAGAATGTCAGGAACAAAAGTACATGTATGTGTCATTACAACAGCAGCAGTAAAGCTAGAAGGGAGCTTGCTCATCTAGATTGGAACCGGTGAATTAAAAAAAACTTTACTAGTCAGATTTTAAATCAGCTGTAGCTGTAGTATCTTCCGGCTCGCTGTAGGCAAGTGGCATACGTGAAGCCAGCACAAGGCACATGTGACTGCCAGCTGTAAGAAAGACTACATCAGAACTTACGAGTACATGTCCTGCCATCTGGCATCAACTGAAACCCTGCCCTACAGCTACACCTGAAGTTTCTTCCCTCGGGGGTACACAGGCCATTGAAAGGATCGCAGGGGTTTGGCTCACAAGGATTAAATGGTGGTGGGATAACAACAGCTGCAAAAGTATCATATACATTTTAAAAGTGCGCAAATCGTGGGAATCATCAATCTGTAAATGAAAACATCTGATGTTCAGTAGTTTCTGATTGAGCCTTTTTTTATAGTAGTAAGGTCTTATATATTTTCTATTACCCAGGAAATGAAAAGAAAAGCCACCATAGCCAACATCATGGATAATCAATCAAGATTGAGATGACCCACCGTTACAGGTCCTTCCATCTGGTGCCAACTGGAATCCCGGTCGACATTCACACCTGAAGTTGTCTCCTTCTGGGATACATCGGGCATTGGTCGGGTCACATGGGTTGGGTTGGCAGGGGTCCCTCCGCAGCTCTAAGGTTTGAACAGAAACATGTCATCAAGAAACCAACCTGGAAACTTAAAGATGGCAGTATATGTACTAACTTTATAGCACCTATGCAGCAGCTATACCTGCATCACCACAACAAAAGGAAGAGCCTCTTGCCAAGCAGGTGCTCAAGTGGATTGTCAGTACAACTCACGGGCACAAGTCCGTCCATCTCCCATGAGCTGGAACCCTGCACTACAAGTGCACCTGAACGTCAATCCTTGTGGAATGCACTGCCCACGGACCGGGTCACATGGACTGGGTAAGCAGGGATTTGGTGGGGGCAGGGCTTTACACACAAAGAGGACAGTTAGTGAAAGAGAACATGTATACATGTACATGCATCATTATTGAAGGGAAAGTAACTGGAGGTTATCCAAAACATTCAATAGTACAACATGACAGAGAAAATTGTATAGTAAATACTATTATTAGATAAACATGCTGCTGCCTGGTGCCTGTTGGCAACTTGAGTGATAGACACATGCATACAAGTCAGGTTATAAGAAACACATTCCCATCAAGACATGCTCTGAAAGACATTCCCATTCTTTTTTTTTCACAATATTGTTTTGGTAATTGCGGAATCATCATTATGTCATACTTCTGTCTATGGTCTATTGTGTTTGAAGGAAATAACTGCTGTTTTCTTTTTCATCGTACAGGAGACAAATATTCAGAAAAGCTATTTTACAGTTTAATTAATTGTTCAGGGCCAAGAACCAGACAAACCAAGAAAGAAAAACAAATTATGTTTATTATATGTTACCCGCACTTTTACCAGTTTTGTAACACTTAACAATGAACACTTACGAACACATGTTCTACTGTCTGTAGACAGCTGGAAACCTGGGTTACATTCACATCTGTATTGAAAGCCTTGTTGTGGCACACATCGACCATTGATGGGATCACAGGGGCTGGGAATACATGGGTTAAAGACTTGTCCTGAAAGACAGACATTTTTGATAGATGACACATTGAGATTAATGTTAGTTTTCCAAATTATACATTTTTAGACTAAACCCATATTTAAGGTGTTGCCTTAACATTTTTCTGCACCATTCCTAATGACATAAAAGGTGTCCATATGTTGTTGAGGTAACAATAGGGACTTACGAGTGCATGTTCTTCTGTCTGCTCCCAGCTGATATCCAGGGTTACACACACACTGGTAGGTAGAGCCTTGTGCCACACACCGGCCATTGGTGGGATCACAGGGGTTTGGAGTACATGGGTCGACTACTTGTCCTGGAAGACAAAATCTTCTGATAAGTGGCAGAATACAGTTTTCACTCCAGGTGTGGTCTCAAAAATCTGATTGAAAAGAATCTAGTCATTTTCAAGGAGTCACCAACACTTACGAGTGCAAGTTCTTCTGTCTGCTCCTAGCTGATATCCAGGGTTACACACACACTGGTAGGTAGAGCCTTGTGGCACACACCGACCATTGGTGGAATCACAGGGGTTCGGGATACATGGGTTGACTACTTGTCCTAGAAGACAAAGGCTGAGGTTAGACCACAAATTAAAAATAGTACCTTTCACTTTAATCTATTTTAAAGATAGCAAATAGAGGATTGGTAGGTCTTCTGATATGTGGCTGAATACTGGTTATGTGATAAAAAAACTATGGATTTCACTCAAGGTGTGGCCTCAAAATCTGATTGAAAAGTATCTAATCATCTTTAAGGAGTCACCAACACTTACGAGTGCATGTTCTTCTGTCTGCTCCCAGCTGATATCCAGCGTTACACACACACTGGTAGGTAGAGCCTTGTGGCACACACCGGCCATTGGTGGGATCACAGGGGTTTGGGATACATGGGTTGACTACTTGTCCTGGAAGACAAAGGCTGAGATTAGATGACACAAAATACAAGGCAGAAAAAGTGAAAAAGGTGAATCTAATTACAAATCCTTTTGTACTTCAAAAGGATTAATTATCTTCAGGTAATTCCTGAGACTTACGAGTGCATGTTCTTCTGTCTGAAGACAGTTGATAACCAGGGTTACACACACACTGGTAGGTAGAGCCTTGTGCCACACACCGGCCATTGGTGGGATCACAGGGGTTTGGGATACATGGGTTGACCGCTTGACCTGTAGCACAAATATTTTGGTTTGACCAGACAATTATAGGTCAAAAGAGATCCCATACCTTACCCATTTCTAGTCTGAAATGTTTGACACTTCAAATATTTAATGAAGAACTGTTCTTAAGCATAAGATATACAGTCTTGTTAAGCCTCAAATATTGCACCTGACTTGACAAATTGTTTTCCAAACTGTTTTCGAAGGTAACAACTAAATGACTTACGAGTGCATGTTCTTCTGTCTGCTCCTAGCTGATATCCAGCGTTACACACACACTGGTAGGTAGAGCCTTGTGGCACACACCGACCATTGGTGGGATCACAGGGGTTCGGGATACATGGGTTGACTACTTGTCCTGTAATACAGACATTTTTTGTTAGACCTCACAAAAATCGACGATGAAAGTTTCAGTCAAGTAAATCAAAAACCTTTGACTTGAAAAGGAAAGATCACATTTGCTTTGACAGTGACTAAAACTTACGAGTGCATGTTCTTCTGTCTGCTCCTAGTTGATATCCAGGGTTACACAAACACTGGTAGGTAGAACCTTGTGGCACACACCGACCATTGGTGGGATCACAGGGGTTCGGGATACATGGGTTGACTACTTGTCCTAGAAGACAAAGGTTGAGATTAGACTACACACTCAAAAAAGATTCCCACAAGTCAAATCTGATGACTTTTACAAGGACCCAATGACTTACGAGGAGTGCATGTCCTTCTGTCAGATGCTAGCTGATATCCAGGGTTACACACACACTGGTAGGTAGAGCCTTGTACCACACACCGGCCATTGGTGGGATCACAGGGGTTTGGAGTACATGGGTCGACTACTTGTCCTAGAAGACAAAAAATATTCTGATAAGTGGCAGAATACAGTTTTCACTCCTGGTGTGGTCTCAAAAATCTGATTGAAAATAGTCTAGTCATGTTCAAGGAGTCACCAACACTTACGAGTGCATGTTCTTCTGTCTGCTCCTAGCTGATAGCCAGGGTTACACACACACTGGTAGGTAGAGCCTTGTGGCACACACCGACCATTGGTGGGATCACAGGGGTTCGGGATACATGGGTTGACTACTTGTCCTGGAAGACAAAGGCTGAGATTAGACCACACATTCAAAATAGTACCTTTCACTTCAATCTATTTTAAAGATTGCAAATACTAGTAGAGGATTGGTAGGTTCTTCTGATAATTGGCTAGAATACATTTACCCATCACTCCAGGTGTGGCCTCAAAAATCTGATTGAAAAATATTGCATCATCATCAAGTAGTCACCAACACTTACGAGTGCATGTTCTTCTGTCTGAAGACAGTTGATAACCAGGGTTACACACACACTGGTAGGTAGAGCCTTGTACCACACACCGACCATTGGTGGGATCACAGGGGTTTGGAGTACATGGGTCGACTACTTGTCCTAGAAGACAAAATCTTCTGTTAAGTGGCAGAATACAGTTTTCACTCCAAATGTGGTCTCAAAAATCTGACTTAGAAGAGTCTTATCATCTTCAAGGAGTCACCAACACTTACGAGTGCATGTTCTTCTGTCTGCTCCTAGCTGATAACCAGGGTTACACACACACTGGTAGGTAGAGCCTTGTGCCACACACCGGCCATTGGTGGGATCACAGGGGTTCGGGATACATGGGTTGACTACTTGTCCTAGAAGACAAAGGTTGAGACTACACACTCAAAAAAAGAAAAAAAAAGATTCCCACAAGTCAAATCTGATGAATTTTACAAGGACCAAATGACTTACGAGGAGTACATGTTCTTCTGTCTGCTCCTAGCTGATATCCAGGGTTACACACACACTGGTAGGTAGAGCCTTGTGGCACACACCGACCATTGGTGGGATCACAGGGGTTTGGAGTACATGGGTCGACTGCTTGTCCTGCAAGGCAAAGTTGTCATTACAAATTTAAGATCTTGATTCTGAAATTAAACCCTCTAAAAATTTCAACTCAACAGTGACTACAAATAAGGAATGGGAAAATTTTTCGATTCTGTAGGGTAGTAGTATACATGTCGTCTTTGCTGTAATCGATCAAATCAATATATTTACTGAATGATCACAAAAGGAAATTTTAAAAAATGGCTCAAAACATTTTCGCGTTTGTTACACACACACAAAACAAGTTTACCGTTTGTCCTTACCATGTAATTTTATCAAATGGTAGATGGATGGAGCTGGAGAGAGCACCATACCCTATTGGAAAATGATGAACTAGTTTTCTTTGGTGCTATTCTGGGTTATGCACACTGCACTAACTACTGTTAAATCAAAATTGGTCATCAAATATATTAAAATAAACTTACGTAAGCAGGATGTGCCAGCTGGTCCTGGCTGAAAGCCAGGAGAACACTCACATCTGTATGAAGAGCCCTGCGGCAGGCAGCGACCATTTGCACCACAAGGGTTCGGAATGCATGGGTCTCTGGATAGAGCTAGAATGGTAGTAGAAAAATAATGAGTCTGATTACAAATTTAGCTTTTGGATTGTCTTTGCTATATAAGATATATGTACATGTATGTAGAAAACACACACGTACATAGTACTTATGTACATGTAGAACACACACTGCACCACCAATAAAAGCTGAGTTTGTGTCCAACTGAAATGGCCAAAGGGACAACTTTTCTCAAATATACTCTCAACAGGAGTGTAAACGTAAGCCTAATACTAACACCATTCCAGACTCTACATTGACACACAGTACAACACAGAGACAGGGGTCAGGCTCACAAGGGCCAACAGAGAGCTTAGAAGAACCAAGGTTTGCTGCCACAAAATGCTAGTTTTATGACTCCTGTGAGGGTGATTCCAAAATGGTATGCATATTCAAATTGATACAGGTCCCTGCAGTAATATGGCCTTGAAGTAGACAACACCACACTTCAGGAAGATCAAATAAAACTATTAAATATCTCCATAGTCACAACAAATGTTAAAACAATAAATTGATATTGCTATACGTACATCAAGAGCCAAAAGATATTAATCATGGCTTTTCTCGAGCAAGCATGTGCAATATAGAGATGCATGGTCATAGTGCATGTGGCATGTGTAGCCCCCTGCATGGCACAACTTACAGGTGCAGGTCAGACCGTCGCCGGTGTACCCCAGCTGACAGCGACAGGTATAACTGTTTCCCAGCGGGATGCACTCGGCCCTCTCGTGGCACCGGTTCGACTGCTCACAAGCATTAGCGGCTGAATGAAGCATGCACGCATGCAGAGTTTAGCACATCCACCATGAATAAGTATGCACTATTTCTCCATATGGCATATCAGTTTAGGTGTATATGTCAGTATGAAGTGGTTACAATGATGT
>NW_017803713.1:2481493-2499734 GCF_001625305.1 Branchiostoma belcheri | reverse complement strand
CTCATGCCCAGACGTGGTAAACATGGCACACTAACACAGTAATACATTAGCTATAATACAGCCAAAAAACTCAAATAAAACCATTCTAAAAGCCTGTATCACAAACATTTAAAAAACGCCTAGGGGTATTTGCCCACTGTACCTCCATACCAAATTTCAGGACCTTAGGCCCTAAAATGAAGAAGCTGAATCCATTTAAAAAATGGCAGGAGGAGGAGGAGGAGAAGGAGGAGGAGAAGAAACATCAGAAAAAGCAATATGGTTTCACCACACCACTTCGTGGTGTGGTGAACCCATAACTATTAAATATCTCCATAGTCACAACAAATGTTAAAACAATAAATTGATATTGCTATACGTACATCAAGAGCCAAAAGATATTAATCATGGCTTTTCTCGAGCAAGCATGTGCAATATAGAGATGCATGGTTATAGTGCATGTGGCATGTGTAGCCCCCTGCATGGCACAACTTACAGGTGCAGGTCAGACCGTCGCCGGTGTACCCCAGCTGACAGCGACAGGTATAACTGTTTCCCAGCGGGATGCACTCGGCCCTCTCGTGGCACCGGTTTGACTGCTCACAAGCATTAGCGGCTGAATGAAGCATGCATGCATGCAGAGTTTAGCACATCCACCATGAATAAGTATGCACTATTTCTCCATATGGCATATCAGTTTAGGTGTATATGTCAGTATGAAGTGGTTACAATGATGTCACTGCAGCACATTCCATCACAGCAAAAGTACCCAAATACCCAGCCCTGATAACAAAACATGAAAGTATGTGACTTTCATATCTAAAAGTATTTCCTTACCACAGAACACTCTATAATCATACCATATGCCTTTATGATAAATTGATGAAGATAAGCATATGCAAAAAGTGCTTGTACAGTAAATGCTGAAATAAAATTTCATTTAGGAGCAGTGATTGTAAGACCCAAACGTACGACCAATCACACAAGAGATGGAAGTCTCACCTGAGCACGTCCTGCCATCTCCACGGTAACCAGCTTTGCACTCGCAGGTGTAGACTCCCTGCCCGCGGTCCACACAGACAGCATTCACGTCACAGATCGATGAGCCGCACACACCAGACTGTCTCGTCTCACTCGACAAAGTACCTCTGTCCGCTGCATGTTAAAATCATGTTAAAGTTAACAATTCTCAAGGTTTCTCACACATATCAAATTCTACATGAACATGTAGATAAGGCTTAAAAAATTAACATTACTATACACACTAAAAAAGACCTCCTTAGAAACAACAGGAAATGGCTTAATATGCTTCAAAATGTTGGAATATATCAGAAGATGTTTCCTTACAAAAACAGCCAAACCCATCGCCGATGAAGCCAGGCTTGCACTTGCAGGTGTAGGCAGACCCAATGGCTATGCAGTAAGCATTTTCATCACAGGTATTCTGTGCACAGGCATCATAAGGCTGAATCAACTCGGCTGTGAGAATAAAGAGCCAAGAAGTCAACTGATGTTAATATGCTGTGGTATCAGTTATGTCATGAAACATTTGCAAATACAAACTACCAAAGTGTAGAAATTTGGATGCAATTAGCTAGAAAGGTTAAACATTTCTTGCCCCAAAAATAACCCATTTGAAGAAATGGACCACAGTATATGTACCATACACAAATACAGTTACCCGCTAAACCAGTTAATCATATGGCCCAAAACATGTTGCAATGAAACATTAAACTGCAAGCAACTACAGATTAGGCTATTAAGGAGTGTATACTACAACAGAACTACAGATGGCTAAAAAGTGGGAAGCTACTTGTGTGCCTGCTTCAGTGAGAAGAAGCAGATCCGAGGCGTGTCCAGAAGTGATGAGAAGAAGCCCCATTAGAAGTCAGCGGGCATTACTGTCATATTCTCCAGCGTCAGAATGACCGTAATGCTCGCTGCTTTCCAACAGGCCGAAGATGGAGTCCAGGAGCAGCAGGGTGAATCGAGTAGAGTTCCACAAGACTAAAGGCAGGCTAAATATACTAGTACACACATTCTAGCAAGGACTGTAAACTTAATCTGTGTAAGAGACTGAAATACTAGGACTCTATGGGTAGAACTTTAAGGCTATATCTAACTAGACATTAAAAAATTCCAACTGTGTTATGGAAACATTACTGAAGCTTTGTTCCTACAGTACTCATCTGAGGTGAGTCATGAAGACAAGGCAATCCCCAATAATGGAACAAAAATTAGCAGCAGTTGTATTGCATACATGTATAAACATGCCAGCCTGATAAACAAAAGCTGCCTATAAGAGGCAAGGCTCCTGTGCTTGAGTGCTTTTAAGTTTGATACAAACATACACAAGTAACAGATTAGCTTCAGTCTACAGACTATCTATCGTTTATCTTCTTTATTATTTGTTAAGCTTGAAACATAAGTAAATACTTATAATGCAACTAACAGAAGTGCATCTTCAAAAGCAAAAAATCTAAGATCCCAATCATACAAATTTCACTGTGAGCAAAAAGACTACATCCTAAAAGGTAGGAAAAGTGACAGTAAATTGAAACTATTTCAGCACAGTTTGTACTCACGTGTACACTGTAGACCGTTTCCTTGGAAACCCTGGTTGCACCTGCAGGAGTACCTGTCCTGGTACGGGATGCACTGGGCATTGGGGTCGCACCTGTTCTGTTCACAGGGGTCAGTTGAGGTCCCCATGTCAACAGCTGTAGGACACAGGAGGGAACTTTTTTTAATGCTTAAGATTTGTGTTCTCATGTTATTATTCTGTCCAATCCACCAAAGATGGTCCTTTTCAATAGAATTCCCCCTGGAAAAAAATATTAACAAAGAGAAAATAGTGTCTAGCAATATTTCATTCCAACATTGGAGCTTCTTTTAAGTTTATAACTAAAAGTATCATCAGTAGGCATCTATCTCAACATTCCTCCTGAAAGTAAAAGTTACAACAAAGTAAGATGAAAATCTCTGTAGATCAAGCTGTAATTTCTCAAAAAGACACAGACCACAGACTGGTATCATCAGTGGCCTGATAAATATTTCTTCAATCAAAGCTGTCCAAAGTAGTAAAAAGCGAAAGCAACAAAAATCCTTACACAGCACGCATGTGCGTCCGTCCCCAGCATATCCAGGGCCACAGAGACACATAAAGTTGAAGGAGTCTATCTCTACACAGTCAGCAGCAGGGTGGCAGTCATGGTTTGTGCAGGGGCTGGCAGCTGGAAGCGAGGGAGGGGCAGGTTGCAAGGCAGCGTATGCAGATGGAAGGACTGAAGCAGGTGCATTAGCCAAGCTTAGGCAAGCTGCGTACTTGTAACACAAATGGCACAGACATGCAAATAAATTGCTGCAAATTGTATAAAACACACAAGTTTTATTATTACTTTCGATACATGCTTCTCATGCATTCCATAGAACTTTTATACAGAGCCTATTTTAGCACAAATGTCAATACTTATTTTGTTCATGCAAGTAAACAGATACTTCAACACTTGTTATTGATTTAGAAGCAGGCAGTATTTTGGTGAAACACGGTATCAGAAAGAGAACTGATACCACAAATTGCAGCACAAATGAGCAAATCAGTCTAATATGTACTTGAATTTGATGCGAAGAAAAACTTCTTCTTAGACTTATCACTGTAATCTCTATGTAGTTGAAATGACAATTTCAGCACCAACGTTTTTTGCAATGCTGAACCACAACAGCAGTACAATGTGCAAATCTGTATCTAGGAAAGAGGCAACCACTACACATTGTGTCGGGCATACCGTCACATCTGAATCCAGTTCCTGAATACCCTGGCATGCACCTGCACTCGTACTCATTGGCCACTCCTGCTATGCAATATGCATTAATGTCGCACATGTGATCCCCTGTGTGACAGGGGTTGACTGGAAGGGAAGCACTCTTGGTCATCTGAACAACTCTGTTGATGTCACACATGCTCTCCCCACTGTGACAGAGGGTGGCTGAAAGGAAGGTAATGTTGGTCAACTGAATCACTTCAGCAGCAGAACAGGCACTGGGATGTCCATTCCCAACCTAATATTTATCCTGACACTAGGGGTTAATCGTAACCATGTGTGTGGGTCAAACATGTTCTCTTCTTCGCAAGCTCCGAAGAGAAGCTCACTTCCTGTCTATGTACACGACACACAATATTAGGTAGTCGCCACCGTCACGAAGCCCGCACACAGACCGGCAGGGCTACGAATGGCGGACTGCGGGCTGCGGGGAGATAGGGAAGGAGGAGAGGGGAGAAGGGATGGAAGTAATTAAGAGAGGGGTAGGGGGTAATCGTGTACGCCGACAGGAAGTGGAATTTCTTGGTCCTCAGAAAAACCACAAGGGCCAAATGGTTATCAGTAATTTAGTAAATGAAGCTATAGATCATGTTGTGTTAGTGGACTGGTACTGATCCTCTTAGGATGTTACCTGGTACTAATTAGCTGGGTAATCACCCATGGAACCACATGCATCCATCTGGACACAGTTGCTACCACTTACACAGGGACCATTACAAGTTGCATATAAGGATCATTCCATTTTGAGCAGGGATGCAAAGGATGCCATTTTGTCACTATTTGGACATTTGACTTAAAAGACAATAAACTAAAGACTGTTAGAGTGAATTATCAATGAGCAAAATATTAGGATAGTTGTCGACTGGAATGTCACAGTGGGACAATCTAGAACAAATACTTACATCTGCAGTTGTAGCCAGTTCCAGTGAAGCCAGGCTGACACATGCAGGTGTAGTCCTGCTTACAGGGACAGTCGCTGGGTACAGGGTTGGGGATGCAAACAGCGTTCATGTCACACCTGTTCCCCAGACAGGGATTCTGGAGCTGGCTGGCAGGGCTCATGGAGTCAATCTTCATCAAATCTAAAAGCAAGTAATTGAAAACAGGTTGTGAAAACCTTGATCTCAAGTCCAAAATTTCTATTTTTATCAACAGTCCTATCTAGTAGCCCAACTGACCCAAATACCCTTGTCAAGATATATCTTGTGTTATCTTCGAGTTGATTAACCAGCTAGTCAATTGCAGCCACCCTTATCAGCTCAACCTACAATTTGTACCATTCCTGCAAAGTGCGTAAATATGTATTTGTGGCACACTGTAAAATCAGCTGTGATACCTGGGTTATCAAATATTATGTTATGTTGTTATATCATCAATGAATACAGCAATAAATAATCAACACTTGGTTACATCTTGAACTTGACATGCAGTAGAAGTATTATCCGAGGTCTGGTATTTGAAAGGACCTCTCACCATCATCACACATCATATTAAGAGCTGAAGACTACACTAAAGCTACACAAATCTAACTCCTTGGTTCCAGGAATCCATTTTTTATTTAAATAATGTGTGACAGAAAAAGGTCTCAACATTTTCTCAATTTCTTCCATTTGTATTAAACTTTTCCCTGCAAAGATTCGGGAACCACGATGTTAGATTGTTGTGGCCCACTTCCTCCTATCTACCCCAGGTCAATAAGAACCTGTGTAGCGGAGCTGTCGTTTCACCCGCGAGGGGGGACTGACATCGCAGTCGCAGAACAGGGGGTCTGTTCTTCCCGCATCTGGAAAGGGCAGGCAGTGTTACTGGGATAACAAGTCCTTGGTTTCACAACACATCTTCTTACCATTTCCAGGGCGTGCATACTGTGCAGTTACACTTACATAACAGCATACTCCTTTGATTTGGCAGACCATCTTAACCTGACATGCAGCATCGCTGGTAAGGAAGTGACATTAGGAAGTTTTCCATTAAATTCTGCATACCATGCATCACAATTCAACATTGGTGATAGGAGATCACACGTGCTGTCCACAAATTGAAGTGTGCATGCTTTAGGGTTAGAATTCTAAAATAAAAAAATCTGAATGACAGCTTTATTTTATCCAAGTACATGTAAAGTAACAAGTGTGGCACACCAACCTCTCTTTGATCTCCTTGTCTTATTCTTGTTTTTCTTTGTCATGTTGACACCCTTCCAGACGACAGACTGCTTGGGGCGGCACTTGCCGGCCAGCTCAACAAACCCAGGCTTGCACTTGCAGATGAGCGATGCTTCACTGCTGTCAGGGTTGTACCGTCCAACGCAGACTGCGTGTCTGCCACAGCTGGTCTTGTTACAGGGGTTGGGGTAGTCTTCAAATGGAGATGACAAGTGTCAGTGCTTTAACAATACTATTATCTCTAAGACTATGCCCTATTGCACCTACTAGTACTGAGAAAAGAACTAAAGCAACTATAATGAGATCATTAAACATTAGAGCAAACTTTTTCACTTCATCAAAATACAGACAAGAAGGAACGATATGTCGAAAAATAGAATTTACAAATTAAAGATCAGACATGCAATAGCGTTAAGCAGGAAGATTGAGTATGGGTATGGATTAAAGCTATCTTCCATTGAAGTCTTACATGACTTTGCAATGCCTAAAGCATAGATAGTGCTGACTTTACCTATAACACAGCGGTCGCCCTTCTGTCTGTATCCTGGCAGGCACTTACACTCGTACCTCAGACCTGCCCTCTTAACACACAGGGAGGTCTCCTCATCGCAACCATGAGACCCCTCCACACACGGGTGCTCAAACTTAAACTCTGGGGAGGAACCAACTTGACACATGGAGCAACAACAACAACAATAACAACAACAAGCATCAGTTTGCAAGCATCATCACCAGATCAGGTCACATGCTTGGAAATGTGGGTAGATGAACCAACCACCATATCACCCGCCATAGCTTACCGCCATGCAAGAGAGAGAGGACATGCGATCGGAGGGGGTAAACATTAAAATAGGCAGATAGTGAACACAACAGAACTTTCCCACGATCTATGCAGAGCTCAAGTGCAACAGACAGATTACATGCAGCACTACTAGTTTTGACACACATTACCGTAGAAAGAAGGGTTTTAATTACAATGTACATGTAGTATGTTTTTAATGAAACACTCACAACAAATTAAAAGAAGACCTAAGGGTAAATAAATCAAAAACTTTGAAACAGGAATAGTATACTTAAACATTTTAAGAAAATAGAATCTGTAGAGCCAGTTAGCATACAAACATGCAGAAAGAAGGGAGGAAACATACACACAAACATGTGATCACATGCCCTCCCTTTCCAGCCATGGCCAGAATCTTATCATAAAGCATATAAGGCAATAAGCTTAGCAAGCCTTTTACCTGTGACCCATGACCTACCTACACACGTGCGGCCGTCACCAGTGAAACCTGGGTTGCACTCACACCTGTACCGGCCTGCACCCAGCGGGATACAGCGAGCACGTTCAATGGAGTCACAGTCATTGGTTCCATCGTAGCATGGGTTTTGCGACGGCTGGGGGGAAAGTGCTGGAAAACAAAGTTCTCATAGTTACTTTCTCAATTCCAAATATTTATAACTTGTGTTTCAGGTCTAGACAAATCAGGATTTACACACATACATTTGCATTGACCTCCCATCAGAGATAAGGACCCCTTTTCATGTCACATAAAAGCTTCCCTGCTGTTTCCCTTGTAACATTTAATTTCTCTTACAGACATTGTAACTAAACTCTAGAGAAAATAGCATGAAAATAGTACATTGTATTAACTTACGAGTGCAGGAAGAGAAGCCATCCCCTTCATAGCCAGGAGGGCAAACACACCGGAAAGTTCCAATCTCGTTGATACAGTTGGCATTGGGAGCACAAGGCGGTGTTCCACTATTGCACTCATCGATATCTAAAAATAACATCGAAAATGAGAAGAAAATAGATCGTTGTTAATGACAAGAAGTGTAATGTAGTGTCACTTGACCAAATATTGTTTTTGATGAGCCAGTTATCTAAAAAGTTTCATTTCCAATAAATCAAATCAAATCAAAGTTCAATCAAGGGTGAGGGGTGTTTTACCTTGACAGTTGCGCCCGTCTCCGGTGTAGCCTCCCACACACTCACAGGTGTACTGCTGCCCCTCCAGGGCCACACAGCGAGCACGGGAATGGCAGTCATGCTGACCAGTCTGACAGGGGTTCAGCACAGGGGCAACAGGAGGGCCTGGGTCATGTGAGAGGATAGATATGATCCAATTTTAGTATTTTGGCACCGCATAACAATATGCAAACTTTTAAATAAGTACGGTGAACAGTAAACCATGGGTGATTATGGCTGTCATGCTGAATTTTTTTCATAAAAAGATTATGCAAATCGGCCAGGTTTTAGAGGGACTTTTACCAACTTGAACAACTGCTTCTAAAACACTTGAACAACTGCTTCTAAAACATCCCATGTATTTCCTCAGGCTTTTGAGGAGGTATGAAACCACAAAATGCTACCAACCTGCCATGGGGGACACCTTGGTGGTCATGGCGTATCTCACAATCTCCTCCTTGTTGTCGAAGAACACAAAGTTGCGCGACACGTCCACACGGAGAGAATCAGTGACCAGACCCTCGGCTGGCAGGTTGCAGCCTGCCTCATCATATTCAATAGTCTGATCCCAGGTGTAGTTATAGATGCGGTTGCCAACGGTGTAGCCACGGGAGGCAATAGACTTGATCAGACCTGCAGCAAGGTTTTTGTTTGCGTCAGTTAAGTATACTTCCTAACATTCTGCAACAAACACTGCAGTGTATTTTGACCCTACCCAGAGATATGATGAGAAAAGATCATTTTTAGAAAAAGATCATTTGTATCACAGCTAACCTCCACCAGAAAGACAAGAAAAAGGAGCAAAACATCAAGGCTGATTTACCGGGAGCAGTTTTCTGGTATATCTCTTGGTATTCTCCAACCACGACCTTGTCAGCAGCAGCGATGGGGGGCAGCTCTCCGCTCAGCTTGGTCGTCATGGTGAGGTAACCAAAGTCATCCACGCCCTGGAAGTCCTGCTCCACCTGGAACACCTGGTTGCCGGGGCGGAAGGTCACCACAGCCGTGCGCTTGAACACTCCACCTGAGGGACCATACCCAGGTTAACCTGTTTTCTTTCCATCTGCTGACATATCTACAAGTCAATTGCTCTCTCTAATTTTGGATATCTACTGATTGTTTCTTATCATTTAGTCTTTCTAGTCTTGATTTATGTTACTAATCATATGCCTAACCTAACATCCTTTTTTGTAAATAGATTTCTGGGGGGAAAGAATGAATATGTAAAATGCCAAGTGTAGCAAATAACAGTACCCTGAAAATAAATCTGATATCTCCTCATCACACAAACAGCCCAATCCACCCCTCACCCGTCAGTGTGTATCCGTTGACAGCATTGGCCTGGGGGAGACCAAACAGCCATCCGATGATGCCACCAATGGTGGACAGAGGCTGCATGGCGTAGCCAACGTTCTCCTCAATCCTGCTCATCGCCGTGTAGGCACGTCCGTCATTTACCACCACATAGGAATGGAGGTCAATGTCCCGGAGGTCGACCTCATCTTTTCCTGACAGACGCACAGTTCCCTCCACCTTGCCATTCACCCTTTGGGGGGTTCCTATTGGATCAGCAGAAACAGTTATGCAACAGAACATACTGGAAATCTTGTAATATTTGTTTCACACCATCATATCAACAAACAGGCACTGGCATTTCCATTGTGTGGCTACAACTGTTTCAACCACAAACTTTCACCATTTAAGACTTTCACCATTTAACAAAATTTATGCGGCACAAACTTGAATGAATTTACAGTTGCACCTTCAGTAGACAAACAAAGTTATTCAGGTGTTGCATGCAACTGCGATGCATGCATTAGCAATAAAAGCTGAGTACTTTATACTCTAAAAGGTTTTGAGGTGTATTCCTCTGAATGTGTAACAATACATGCATTTTTTTTACAACAATATAAATGTAAGTATCAGAATACTCTACTGTGAAAACATCCGTATGTAATGCACCATTGTGTGATGTTAAGTTACTCAATGTGGTTAAACATATCATCTGGTGGCATGGATCATGTCATGTGCTTCAATTTTGATGGAGCTGCTGCAAATAATAATGAACGTTATTGTGGAGTTGTGGAAGTGAAAATGTGAGTAGTTGTGAGCAGATGATATTGAAATAACAGTAAGTTGTCAGGAAAACAGCAAATAAACTTCTAGCTTGTAATCTATCAATCTTGAAACTAAAAGGATTACTAGTACTATTACTAAAACAAGATAACTACTGATACTACACAACGAAATGAACATTTCTTTGGTTAAAAACAGGTTGTTGAAGGTGGTTGACATTAGTTGCCATGGTTAACACGGTTAGCAACAGCAGACACCTACATGGCAGCTACGTCTACAGCAAGATTCTCGGATGATCTGGGGACAACTTACCCACATTATTGCTGTCACTACCACCTGTATTCATAGGACAGAGAAATTTTCTAGGGTCATCATGTAACAAGTGATCATCCCTTGCCTGTCCCCCAATGGAACAGAGAAGAGGCATCACGTGGGCGAGAGCAGTTGCTCAGGCAGATAAATATTCAGATAAATATGCTCCTGTCCCTGTCAACACATATGTCTGTTACTAACCATCACCTTCTGTGGTTTGGATTTTGTCTTGGCTTTCAGCTGTGTGTTTAGCTCTTTGTCATTTGTCAGGAGCCAGAACAGCTGGTTGAATGTGAGGCTATTTTGTCTGATGGCTAGAAATGTTGTGTCTGATGAAGCAGTCTTCCTTTTTACTAGCATACAGCCTGGCACACAGTGCCATTCTAGGTGCAATCCTTCTTTGCCATTTTCAAATAAAACACTATAGTGACTTCACAAGAAGGTAAAGGACTGTAGAAGAGAACTAAATATTTTGTCTAGGATGGCAAAGGAATTAACCTGGGGACCAAAAGCAGGATAGCATAAAGCCTAACATGCAGTCATTTTGGGCTGTCCATGTCTACTTCCTATTCTTAAGAACAAAGAAGTAATAACAGCAGGCAAAAGAGCCTGTTACCAGGCCTGTAGCAGAACAGAGGTGCACAAAGCACATGAGGGATGCACTGGAGGATAGGGTCAACATAGTAACATGCAGGAATTCAAAGAAGGCAGACATCAGGTACAATATTTAAAACACAACTGAAAGATGTTCTTTTATTTGATGCTGTATATCCAGTAACATGCTGAAATGAAATGGAAGGTTTCTTCCAAAAGGTGCAGCTTAGAATTCCATTAGGAAAGTTACCAAATATTCAATGGTTTTCAAACTGATGGTCGTTTTTATTCCCTCTAATTGAGAATTGAAAAAGACTTTTTAAGAGACAACAGACAAAATATTGACAGCTGTAATCTCTCACCTGCAGGAAGACAGTTGATGCCGTTGCCATAGTAACCCTCCTGACAGCGACAGCAGCTGATTGGACCCTGTCTGGAACAGCGGGCGTTCTGGTGGCAGGAGTCACAGCCAGAAGACTGACCTTGGCCTTCCAGGTTAAAAAAGGTCACTGAACAAAATACATGCCTGGTATTATACCATACCAACATAGCAGATGGATTTGTTCTCTTAGAATCACAATACAACATTAGATATTGTGTGTGAGTTAGTGGATTGGGATATCAACCTGTCATCCTCCAAACCCATCCAGCAGTTATCTATCAAATCTCGTGATTGCAACATCTTCAGTGGTTCATTATGTCCATCCCAATATCCTGTTATCAAGGCTAACGCAGGGCAGATGGCAGGGCAGATGACGTGAGCCTACAAAATTTTTAGTATTTACCGGCATTTTGAAGCTAGTAACAAGTCGTTAACAACCATAGGTTGCTATTCAAGGTCAGACTCAAAACGTCTGCCATGACAGTCTCCAGGGTCTGTCTGCCTGATGACCTTTCATCCACTTTGCAACCCCTGGCAGCCAACCAAAGAACACCACTATCTTAGTATCTACCAGAACTTCAGCTGCAGGACTAGGTCAGTGGCCCAGATGCCAACTTCAACTATCATTCACCGACATGTAGTTGAAACCATCTGCTCTGGATCCACATTGCAAAACACAAACACCTTACACAATAGAGCAGTGGCTGTAGGAATCAAAAGTCCCTTGACTAGCTCTGGGCTCTATCCAATTAGCATTTTCAGTCACTACCGAGGTCATACTGAGTGGCAAGCTAGCACTTGTAACTGCCTATCAATGTAGGTGGAGTATACGATTCGCTTCAACCATGAAACTTCCATGCAATCCAAGCCAGGTGGACTTTTTAGAAAAAGGTGGCATCACAATGTTGAAATTTACAGATTGATTGGCATGAAAAATTAATACAATTTCTGTCAAACAACAAATCAAGCCTTCCCCAGAATGCACTACAGGTTACAATAATTTTATCAGTTGCCACCCACAACAAGGAACTGTTAAAAATGATCCTTTTTTGACCCGAAATCTTCCAACATCTCAAGTCACAGTTTGAGGCAACCCTGTCTTATCTAAATGTATCTTCCTGACTTGACGGATATGATTCTCCATTAGTCTATTACCTTGGAATGGGTCTTGATTGCTGGGGGTTTCGTCTCTGTTGAACTGACCAGTCCTGTCCACCGGTGCAGGTGCCACCTCCACAAGGGGCTCCCTGTTCCTGTTGAAGCTTGTCGAGCGATCGCTGTCCACAATGGGAGACTCCAGCTTGGGTTGGGCAGGGATGATGTTTTGGAATCCAGCAAAGGCTCCAATCTGGAAGAGCCAGGCTCCTCCTGTGTTCATGTTGGACCAGCTGCAGTTAAAGGGGGAGGTAAGGGAAGTTCCCTTATGTAAGCCCATTCAGGGTATCAAGTGTGGATACAACTTGGCCTTATTATCAACCACACAATGTCAAATCCTGTGGTTCCACTTGCGGCTCTTTTGTTTTCAATGAAGGTATAGGATTGGACGAAAACTGCATATTTGACTTAATTTGACCATGCCACCTAAGCTTTATGGTTCTTGGACCTATTTTTAGGATAGTAGGTCAAAGATCATGCAGAGCTATGTAAAAGTATTCTCTTGCAAAATAAAACATACAAACTTATGATCTACTATTACTAGAGAGAAACACTGATGAACACCAGCCAACCGAACCATGAGAAACAAAGAACTGACTAGTCCTGGCCTATCAAACATACTTGACATTGCAAGAGGAAGGAACAGTCCCACAGGTCACGCCATGTCACAGACCCACAGTGACCTACAACATCTTGAGGGCCTCTGTGCTAATATTGACTTGAAGCAGTTCCAACCTTACAGTTTAATCTTACATGTCCTGTGCAATCATCCTGAAAACTTTCTCTGATAGAAGAAGTAGAAGGGAGAGATCATGTTTGCCACTTCTGAAATAGGGGGATAAAGCGGCACAAAAAATATATGGGAGGTCTCTGGGCATTTTTGTTGTGTGAAATGAAAAACACAGATAAGGGGTTTAAAACTTATTTCCTGACTATGTCACCCTATGCAGTAGTCTTCACCTAAATATAGATGGCAATCATGCTTGCAGCAAATCAAAATAAATACCAAATCCAGCAAAAATTGGCTCTGTGTAACAACATAGTGTTTGTCTGGTACAAGGCCAACACCTAACCATTGCATGTCTAGAGAGGGTTGGGAAGCAAGAGCAAAACCAGACACACATGTCCCTGAGACCCCTTGGCATTTTTAGGCCACATAAGGATGAAGTGGTTTACCCATTGACGTTCTTCACAGCATCGGTGCCGGATGCAGGAACCAAATAGAACCGCTCCCCATCGCCTGCATTGAAACCAACCTGCAAAACATCACAATATCAATTGGATGAAACATTTTTATCAGTCGATTTCCCCTTCTAATATAAATCTTTTACACACAAGTTAAAATCACAAGTGCTGCCAGGAGTAGCCAAGACCTTAAACTCTGACATCCTCTTAATTAGAAATCTTCCAAACATCTGCAAGTACTAAATTGATAAGACTTTTCAGCAGCAGATAGTGCCAGCAGGCTACAGGCCACATACCTCTTCACTACAGTATGGAGCCATGCCAGCATTAAAATCTCCTTTACTTTTACGTTAACTTAGGATTCAATCGTTAGGATATGGCTGATTTGACTTTAATATATCATTTCTTGTATTTCATATATCTGTCACACATTAATTTTTACTGGATGTTTGGCTATTCAAGATTTACAACATGAGCGAACAAGGTACCAAAAGCTTGAAGATTATGGAAAATATTCTTGAAAAGTTACATGCCCTGATCCCAACTTAGAATGGCTAAAGGAATCCCGTCTATTCTGACTGAGGACATCAGCTAAATAATCTTGAAGTACATGTAGTTGGAACTGGATGAAAACTGAGGCAGAACGATTACTTCTACTGCCGCAGACCCACTTTCTAAAGCATAGACACATTGTTCTACATTCAAACTAAAAGAACAAACAAGAAAGCAAACCTGGGCTGGCAGTTCTCCAGCAGACCGCCTGCCTGGGCGTTGGATGGTTCTCCACCACTGGATACCGTCCGCCTCGTAATGGAAGAACACAAATGATTCTCTCTCTCCATCAGTGGCAATCACAGCTTGGAAAGTGTTCCTCTGGGGAGAAAACAAGAAGAAGACACTTTAGTTCATTGAAACATTACAGCACTTGCTCTTTCCACTAAAGAACATGGCTAAAAAAGCTGTAACAACTGTTTTATATAACATGTGTCTAAATGTAACTACATTAAATTTAAATCCAAATGAAAGATATACAATTTGAGAGTTAACAAATGCTCCTTATTCATATTAAGGAAAGGCTTTCTTCATCATGCTGTTAACCCGTCTGTGAAGTCTTGCACCTCCCACTTGAGGTAAGTACAAGTTTGATACCTTGTCATCTCCATCGGGGTAGTATCCAACATCCACCCAGGTAACGATGAACAGTGCATTTGCTGTGAAGCCGGAGGACTGGTCAGGGAAGTACTCCCGGATAGCAGTTGATGCCTGGCCCAACAGTCGCTGATCAGTCGTCTCTCGGTAGAAAACTTGTCCTGCAGCTTCAGTGTCCACATCGGTGGAGAAGACAGAGATGACGGACACGTCCAGTGGGAAGCGCTCAGTGATGTATTCTGACACGGCTTTGCCAAAAGAGATGATACCATTCGTGCTCACCTGCAAAAAATGTTTTCGTCAAAACATGAAGATAAAAAGAACAAGCACCTTTCTTAATCTTACAATCAAAAGCAACAAGGAATTCAGGTCTTCCCTACAATTTAAGCCCTTGTTCTTTTGGCCAAGGCCTAAAAAACAGCAGTCTGATTTAAGGTATCTTTTTCTCAAATCAATCAACAAAATGATGATAAAAAAAGACTGTCCTTATTGATGCATCATGTCTACATGCCTGTGCAATTATTCATGTGCTTATTCTTCAAATTCTCTTTCTTTCATTTCCTTAGCCAAGTCTTAAAAACAGCATAATGCCAAAAACAGTTTCCTGCAATATCTGGCTTCTTAATCAGTAATCTATACATAAAACAGAATTTACCAAACAGCTGAGTAGACAAAATGCCTGACTGCAGGGTAGATGAACATAATTCCACACAGGAAGTGAAGCAAGGAAAGATACATGAAGTAACAAAATGTAAAAATTATTAATGGAATGAGGACTATAATCATAAAGTAGGTTGTCTTGGGAACCAAGGGTTCTAAAATCACAGTCAGACATTTTTGACAGCATTTGATTAGTTGTGTATTTACAAGACTCTTCAATTTCTGTAATCTTTACACTGTTGGGTAACTGTAACAGGTCTAACAACTGACCAGTCAACCTAAACACTTCTTAACTTACACATCTATCAGTACTGAATCAACTTACAAGGTAAACCTCCTAAATTCCTCTGCTGTCAAGCAAGGAAACTTCAACATTGAATTATCTCCTTGCCAACTACTTAGACCATGGAGGTAAAAGAGGAAGTTCTCTCTTTTACCTCCATGCTTAGACATAATTCCCTATGCTATGGAGTTGTGTTGTAACAGACACTATAATTATCTTGACAATAGAGTTATCTGTGAATACCATTACCACCCAACAAGGACTGTATATAATGTCCTTGCACCCAATAAACAAACCCCCACAAGAGTGAACACTTCACACAACACACACAGTGCTGGTGAAATGCATGTCAGCAGGGTTACAAACAGATAGCACCCCTGGCTGTGATAGACATAGGACAAAAAACTTGAGAAGAGTCAAAGGAGTAAAGATGGAAATTCTAGAAGCCACGGAAGACCCTTCCCCTGACAAGACAGAACAGGTGTAGCTCAAGACAAACAAGCCCTTTTAACCAATTCTCCCTTCTTCTTCCTCTTGACAGCCATTGTCAGCAGAAAAAGGTCCAATTTGTGAGCTGAATAGATTTGTTTATGTATGTAGATTGTCCAACTGTTTAGGGTAACAATCCCCATAAGAATTCCCACTGCCTGCTTTGTTTACCTTTCCTATGGAAATTCCCTTATTCAAAGTCTCTGAGACATTGTTTTGGAATCTGAACCCAAACAAATAACAGAGAAATTTTCACAACAAAGGGAACCTAACATCTCCAATTACCCATTTAAAAGGACAAAAAGATCACAACTGAGCCCCATTAATCAGTGGTCCCCAGTGTTGTGACCTTGAGGTCCTGGGTGAAACCACCCCAAGTCAAGGGCTGGCTTATACCTAACACAGGAACAGACCACAACTATGCCTTCTGCATGCTTCCATAATCTGGGAGAAACTCTAGTCATCAAAGTCTGCATTTTCCCTGTCTATGAACTTGTTCAAGTTAGAGGTTGGGAGACTCAGACCTTTCTCTACTTTGATAAGGAGCATCAAATAAATTAAAGTTATGTGCAATAAAATTAAGTTACATGATACATAAAGTAATTCTGAGTACCAATCATGCATACATCCTGCAGGGGTTTTTCTGAACAGGGGAACAAGGGCGCTGCGCCCTCATGTAACAAGCTAGCGCCCTCATATCAATTTTCAGATTGAAGCCTAAGTCTTTTTCAAAATCATCTTTTTCCAATAAAAACACAAAAACAACACTACATAACAATGTATTGTAGCATTACAAACTACGTTACTGTCATAAAAATTTCAAAATCTTACCACAAACATGAAAGTTTAGCTCTTGTAGTAAAAGTTTGAATGGAATAAACAATGTTCATTGAGAAGTTGCTCAAAGAAATGTAGCTTCCTCCTTCATTTGCATACTGTAGAACAGGCTCTGAAGTGAAACATGAGACCTGAGTTTGTAGCAGCTTGGATTGCAACTTTGCCATGGGAAAGGTTTGAGCTTGTGGCAAACCCAATGTTGTCATCTGGAGATACTAGTAACATTGATCACTAATTGTGTAAAAGTATATAAAGGGTGATTTGCAGATTGTGTGTACTGTTGATTGTACTTAATATACTGTATTTCATAGGGAAATATGCAATGCATGAATAGAAATTTGGAAAAGACATTGGAAAAAATAACCTTGAGTCTATCTATCCTTCTCCTATGGTTTTTACATACATATAGTACTACTGGAAATGTCTATTGAGCATTATATCTAGCATATATATTGTAAATCTGTCTGCCATGCTGTTTGTTTTCAAAGAAACATACAATGAAAGAGTTCAAATTTCCGTCCTCAAGTAGACTCAAAATGTCCCATTTAAACTTCAAATTTTCAAAGGCTTCACATGGCGGAAGGGGGGATACCCCCCTTCCGCACCAACCCCCCTCGGTCGCTTCCCTCCCTCGCCGTGCTCCCTCATGCCAAATTTTTCTAGAAAAACCCCTGTCCTGGGTACAAAATTACCAATTTAGAGTTAGACTTTAGACAAAGTAATCTTCAATTATTTATATCGTCAATAAAACAATCACACTGTCTGTTACAAGGAGCTTGAATATTCAAACACTTTCAATTCAAGAAGCTGGAAGACAAACAAAAACTTCTCCCATTTCCTCTAGTAACAGGCAAGATAGCCATAGCCTGGTATCCATCCGTTTCCAGGAGTACACTGGTGTGGTGGTCGACTATTGGGTAACTGTTAGGGAGCAGACACAAGCTGGAAAGGGAAGGATACCAGGCTAAGATAACCAGACTATGGCACAGGAAGTATCCTAACCAGGGCTGGAAGCAAAGATAAACAAGCCAGCACAGATTAAAAGACAGATACAAAGGAGGTGATGACAGCATCCTTGCAGAACCAGGAGTCCTCAAGAACTTTTCAGACCTTATGCAACAAGTACCAAGTCACTAGCTGAATGCTATTTGCAGTTCCATCTTTGAAGTCAGTCATCATGTCAAGTAC
>NW_017803713.1:2470526-2481473 GCF_001625305.1 Branchiostoma belcheri | reverse complement strand
ATCTGAACCCAAACAAATAACAGAGAAATTTTCACAACAAAGGGAACCTAACATCTCCAATTACCCATTTAAAAGGACAAAAAGATCACAACTGAGCCCCATTAATCAGTGGTCCCCAGTGTTGTGACCTTGAGGTCCTGGGTGAAACCACCCCAAGTCAAGGGCTGGCTTATACCTAACACAGGAACAGACCACAACTATGCCTTCTGCATGCTTCCATAATCTGGGAGAAACTCTAGTCATCAAAGTCTGCATTTTTCCCTGTCTATGAACTTGTTCAAGTTAGAGGTTGGGAGACTCAGACCTTTCTCTACTTTGATAAGGAGCATCAAATAAATTAAAGTTATGTGCAATAAAATTAAGTTACATGATACATAAAGTAATTCTGAGTACCAATCATGCATACATCCTGGGTACAAAATTACCAATTTAGAGTTAGACTTTAGACAAAGTAATCTTCAATTATTTATATCGTCAATAAAACAATCACACTGTCTGTTACAAGGAGCTTGAATATTCAAACACTTTCAATTCAAGAAGCTGGAAGACAAACAAAAACTTCTCCCATTTCCTCTAGTAACAGGCAAGATAGCCATAGCCTGGTATCCATCCGTTTCCAGGAGTACACTGGTGTGGTGGTCGACTATTGGGTAACTGTTAGGGAGCAGACACAAGCTGGAAAGGGAAGGATACCAGGCTAAGATAACCAGACTATGGCACAGGAAGTATCCTAACCAGGGCTGGAAGCAAAGATAAACAAGCCAGCACAGATTAAAAGACAGATACAAAGGAGGTGATGACAGCATCCTTGCAGAACCAGGAGTCCTCAAGAACTTTTCAGACCTTATGCAACAAGTACCAAGTCACTAGCTGAATGCTATTTGCAGTTCCATCTTTGAAGTCAGTCATCATGTCAAAGTACAATGTATAACTAGATAGCAAATGGAATGAGAAGAAAAGGAGAGTTGCAACATCACTACACCTATTGTGCAACCTGACCTGACCAAGTAGGTGTTTGTACTTCCCAAGACTAATGTACTGAAATGTTACCCAGGTGGCAGTTTACAAGTTGTGCCACAAAGAAGAGAAAGAAAGGCTGTATGATAATGTTAACATGCACCAGATGTGTCTGTATGGATACCATGGACTAAACTGTAAATATTCCAGGATTATTGCAAGATGGCCACCAAGACAAGTGATTCCTGATAACCCTAATGTCTTGGGATACTGCAAAATCAGGAAAGGATAGGGTTTAGCAAGTCTGGAATTTTTGTGTGAAACTGGGCAACCATATGCCTTGGTGATGTGTACTAGAGTACTACTAGTATTTTAGATGTTATAATAAGTTGTATAGTCATTACCAACGAGTAAAGTTAGACTTTAATTCAATGTGTGAGACGTTTCAGAAGGAAGGGTCGAAGTTCAATTTTAATTTCATCTGAAGGTCATCCAGCTGGCCCGCTTCCTCTCACCTCAGGGCTCCTTGAGGAACCCTGAGTCTCCTGAGAAATACTGAAGGGCAGCTCAGAGTCAGGTCATTGGGCAGTATCCAAGTCCCAGTCTGCCTGTAAGGACTGGGGTTGCAGGCACCAGAAAGGTCACAAGTCATCTGGTTTGTTAAACACAAGACGAAAACAGGAGGTTAGGTACAGAAAAAGGAAATTACACCTATATTGGCAACTCTGAAGTGCTCCACAAACTAATCAGGGGGGGTATGTGTTTAAGTTGAGGAGAGATAAGTCAACATTTGGAGACAGAGGGCCAAATTATTGCTTTTAGTTTAATGGATGTGTAGCCTAGGTCTCATAGGCCCGGTTTACAAGGAGGGAAAATTGCGTACGAAAATTGCGTACGCAAAGGTTTTCCCTCCGTGTAAACCGGCCCCAATTTGCGTACACAAGTTTCGTATGCAATTTTCGTACGTTACCTCTAGGGCAGGCATACGATCAGCGACTCGCCCAGCGGGGAGTCTCCGTGCCTCCCAGCCTCATGTAAAACAGGAAAGAACCCCTTTCTTGTTGCAAATTCCAATCTATTCCCAAGTTTGTATCAGCCACACCGTGTTTACTTGTTCAATTTTCAGCATTCCTTTCGTTTTGCTTTCCCTTTGATTCTGTTTCAATCGTTTTGGGTTAGTACGCTTTTTGCTGACTGTTCGCTGGGTATGTCGGAAGGGCGTAACAGCACAAATTGGAGTATGGATTAATAACAGCAAGCAAAATGGAGACTGTTAGAAAGAAGGAAGTATACGATGACATTGCGTGAGATATGGAGGCTACAACCAAACTACAAAACTGGTCAAGTACGTCCATGGCGGCAGGTCAAAAATGGGGTCACAATAGTGGGCGCAGCGGGAGTCCTCTGGCTCTCCCTGTCGTTGTATAAACAGAAATGAATGTACGCTCGAGTGGCTGTGCGTACGCAATTTTTGTACGCAAGGATTTTGCCGCAGTGTAAACCGGGTCATAGTGGGTTGTTTGATTATACTGGAACAAAAAAAAGTCATCTTTATGTTTCCAGCCTCTTTTGAGACAAGTTCTAGAGAAACTAACTGGTAATACCTGGACAGGTATACGTAGTCAAGTGGTTCAGTGTACTGTTTGAATACTTCTATTTATCGAGAATAACCTGTACCAAAGCCACTGAGGGGCTACCCTTGTATTAGGGGTTTTTTCTTTGGTATTGAAAAACATGTTTATCCATTCCTAACAAGACCATAACATACAGGGACATTTCAAATGAACTGCTGACATACTGTACTTGCAACAACTGTCAGCATTTCTAAGTTCTAACCCTCTGGCATTCTGCCATGGCAGCCATCAGTGTAAAAGGAGTAAAAGTGAACAGTTTGACTGTGAGCACACAAATGTACATAAACAAGGATTCTTACAACAGCCCTGGCATGTGACCCTGAAGATTGAACCTTATGTTCACATGTTTACTACATCATAATGCTTGAACTCCCCTATCCCATCCAGCAAGGTAATCTTCAAGCAGATGTTGGGAGGCTAAATCATATTGTTTTACAACAGGTAATTGGACAAAAAAAGAGCAACTAGGAAGACATAAACAGTTAAGTGTTCAAACATCTGCTTAGAGATTTGGTAGTTTTCCAAACAACTCCAAGGTGTTTTGACAGCCAACCTTTAGCAATGGAAGGTGAGCCCTCAAAGAACCCCTGCCTTTTGTTACAGACTTTTGTCTGGGCCTGCCTGTCTGTGTTGAAGAGTCTCTCAATTACACAACATCCGCTGACCATTTTAAACAAACTTCATCTCCTGTTGAAAAAGACTTCCTCTCAACAGACAGTGAAGTGATCTACCCCTGTATGTGTATTGCTGTTTTGAACTAAGCAAACAAACGGTAACAGTGAGTTCATGGCTTGTACCACTGAAAGAATCCATGTTTTTGACACCAGATACTTTTCCACCTGGCTTGTACATCTGTTTCTGATTCATTTAACTGGCTTACAAATTTGGCCAGTTGCCCAGATGCATTTCTTATTTAGGTCTATCCATCACCTCAACTTTTTTTAGTGTAATAAAGTAAAAATCAACAATATATATCTTCTGGAATGTCATGTTCAATTACAACGTGAATTTAACGAGTGTGTCATGATGAATTTCAACTAGACTCAAAGACATGAGAAGTATGACATACTTTCTCCTCTGGTCTGGAAGTGGAATAGTGACAAACCATCCCAGTATTTTTCCCAGTATTTAAAGACAAGCCTGTAGATTACCTAATAAATGCCCCCATTTTCTAGTCATAATCTATTGAGGAGCTCCAGGGAGGGGGACACACACCAACACACACTCATTTATCAAACCACATGTCCTCTGATTGCAGGACAAATGTCTCTGAAAGGCTGATTGTTTTTGCAGGACAGGGATACCACCACTGAGAATTCTTCACAAACACATTCTAGATGCCAAAAGAAAACTGAGGACAAACCCAGGGGGCTTACTCCTTAGGGAGTTCTGATAAGGAAAGTGAAGACTTCTGTCTTTGGTGGAGTTTCAGTTCTGCCTGAAATATGTTCTGTGATCGATCCAAGCCAGCTCTGTGACTCAGAAAATCATTTCATAGACAGTGAAACTAAAAAATAAAGGTAGGGATTCTGTGTGGTAATTTGGATTTTGAAGTTGAAAAGTTGAAAAGTTTTTATAAACTTAGGCCACACCAATTTAATTTGTTGGTTCTCGGATTTTTTCAGGAAAAATATGAAGCGACAGGGCGAAAAAAAATAAAAATAAAAACAGGTCTAGGCATCCTCTTATAGGCTTAAATGCTACAAAATGAGCCATGAAGTCAACACAAAAGGCTGGGTTAAAATTTAAACTTTGAATTTTGAACTTTTAATCAAACCACTGCAATGATAGATGGGAAAACTGTAACAACTAGGAAGAAAAGGACTTTCCTCAAGAGTTGGGGACAAAACATAAGCATTTTTCAGTTGATTCAGGACCAGAATCAATTTTTTTTTTTTTTTGCAAATCAGAAAAAAACGAAGAGGCGAATCCGAGAACCAACAAATTAAATTGGTGTGGCCTTATTAAGTTTTTAAAAACTTATTAAGTTTTTAAAAACTTTTCAACTTTGGAAATTAATTTTATACTTGACACTATTCTAAGTTGTAACCCCCTTCAACCAGGGGCCTTCTTCTTTGTCTGGGTTACCCTCGATAAGTCGATTCGAAAACCCTCAAGGGGTATCACTGAGGGATACCCTGAGTCCTGACAGTAGCAATATGAGACCCTTTCATCAGATAATAGGTTGGGGTGTATAGCTGGGTGTATAGAGAAGAACTGGAATGGAGATGTAGATGCATCCTAAACAAGAGTTCCACGATCTCATACCTTCGCCAAATGATGTTAACCCTTGTGGTTGACGAATTCTACAATTTTAATAATTGATTTCGCAAATAAGAGCGTCATATGCATGGATTACATCAGTTGATCATATTCTCTACCCAATGGCAGCCTTATCTTAACAAAGTAGGCTATTCTAGCACTTCCTCATAAATTATGCAAATGAGTTCATATTGTAAATAAATTATCTTCATTGATGTTCACCTTCACTTAACTTCCAAATACGGCAAGTATGAAATTCCCAGCAATTACAACTATGAAATTATAACAATTTTCCATTAATTATGTAAATTAGGTCTTCATTTACATAATCTATATCCTCAGATGTTTTTCTAGTTCTCAATTACATGTCACAAGTGTTTCAAAGTCCTATAATCGAACGAAGCAGATTTATAGAATGTCCTCATTAATTATGCAAATTAGCTCCTGATTTGCATAATTGTCATCTGATTATGTCAAGTATCACTTCAGCTACCTACATACCAAAAATCATGACAATCCGTCAACCGGTTCTTGAGTTATCAACCTTCGGAGATTTTTTCAAGAAACGCTCCTGCAGTTCCAGAACAAGCTGCTGGGGGGCCCAAACTCATGTCACTTCTTCCCCACCTCAAGAGCTATCTACCAACCAAAATTCGTGACTCTAGCATGTCCAGATCGCGAGATATCAAAACCGGAAGTTCTGCTGTAGTACCAACAAAAGCCGCCAGGGGGCCCAGAATCTAATCATTTCTAGGTCTCATCAAGACCTACCCACCTACCATGTTTCATGACAATACATATTAAGCTTCTTGAGTTATGCTGTTCACAAACAGACAGACAAACGCTACTGAAAACATAACCTTCTTGGCGAAGGTAATAAATGCTGGTAAGAACTCAATTCAAAAGAAAAAACTCATGTCCATACACATGACAAGTTCTATTGAATGCACCATATAGTATGTACTGATCATCAATCAAGAATTGGTTTAATCATAAGTCAAATATTTCAGTAAGGCTTTATAGCAGAAATGTAATCTGCAAAAAAAACTCATCAAAATCTCCTTTTTATGATAATGATTATCCTAGACTGGACAAGTAGATATCTTATCTAACCTGCTTGATACAACATGAAATCACTGCTCTATCAGAATCTGAACAATATTTGTGGAGATTAAGCCTGTTTAATAGTAGTACCGGTAGTGTCACAAAGGACCGGGCATCCTGTTAGTTACACACCTTTAGTTTAGTTAAGGGATTCAATTTCATGAATAAACTAATCCGCATTCTATGACCCTGTTCACATTCATTTTTCCTATTTGAATAAACGGGCTATCCGAATAGAAAATTGTCTATCCGAATAATTTTCTGGAGTGTGAACGCTCCAAATCACTTAGATTTTACTCGAATTGATTCCAAAATAATCCACCTCGGGAGGTGGTTTGAGACACTTGCGGCGGATTCGAATCGGACGAAACCGCGAGTGTGAACGCGAAGTGAATTGGATTCGGGCCGTCTTACCAATCAGAGCGTAGAACGTGAGCTGCTACTTACATACTAATGAGAAAATGGCGCCCGGTGGTTTTTCAGGAGAGAATACATGTTACGAGTTTCTTTTTCGCGGATTTTCTGACGTTCGACGCCGATTTTTGGCACACTATGATAACGCCGTTACCGTTGATACTGTACTGGAGACAACAGATGAGTGATCATTTTACAATCGACGAGAACTTTTGTTGAATGAAACAGCAATGAAAGCTACGATGCAGCAAGTTATTTTTCAAAACTATTTGTCTCGTGATTGAAAGAAATGAGGCGTTTTGTTTTACTTTACTTTTTGACATGATCTTACCTGGTAATTTGTAGTGGGAATGTTTCCAGTACGTGAGAAGTGGGAAGGTGGCGGCTTGGTAAAATTTTCTTGCGAAATATGAGTTTACGAAGCGAGGCTCGTGATACATATAAATGTTTGGTGAAAATAAGACGTAGCGATATGGCAATTCTTTTGCGGGCGGGCGCAATTCGGATCGGCGAAAAGCAGTGCAAACGCTCTTGTGGATTCGGTGTCGATTCGGATAGACAATTTTCTATTCGGATAGCCCTTTTAATCGAATAGGAAAAATGAATGTAAACGGGGTCTTTGTTGCTCAAAACTCGAATGGTCTTGTTTCATGCTATAATTTATAAAGTGTGACACGCATCAGTACTTAATTTATACGGCCCGGTCAGTCAGACCTCCGCTCCCTTCGCTATTATCAACTAAAACCAATCCTTCCTGTTCCTGCTAGTCTCAATCAATTCCTGTGGAGTGATGGGAGGACAAACTAGCCCGGCTAAAGGACACTCCTCTGGCCAATGGATTCTGCCTTGCCAAGTTGCCACCGTATGATCTGCTTGGAGATTGGTATCTACTAGGTCCCAATCTGATGTTACAATGGTAAATTCTGAGATTTTCTGACTGCCCATTGTCTTGTATGTCAAGAACAGGAGACAGCCAGAATACTAGTACTAGTATCTAGAAAAGGTTAACATCTGCTTGGAGAAAACCATTCTCTCATTTGCCACCACAGCTGACTTCAAATTTCAATCAGAAAACAACAAAGCTCAGCAAAAAATGTTGACATCAAATTCAAGAGCTGTCACAGACTCTGCTAAGGCAACAGAAGTCTTCACTAATTTGGCAGTTTCCAGATGGCAAAACCAACCTGAGGGAAGAGGGAAACACAAAGTGGAGAGGACCTGTAGCTCATTTGCAACAACCCTGGAAGTACCCCAACCCACTTGGGGATATTTGGGAGAGGCAGAACCACAGCACAGTACTTTTTTTTAAATTAAAAACTAAAATTCTAAGGGAACCAGCGAACACATCTTCCACTATGGAAAAGGGTGACTGAACACAAATCTGATACAGGCATCAGCCTGGACCCTAATGCAAGGTATGTCAAAAGCAGAGTCTGAGAACATCAATTTCCAGGAAGGTCAGAGTCACAGATCTGTGCAGTATCTAGCACCCAGGCTCCAGGGCCAAGGGGCTCCCTTTGATATATTTGCAACTGAATTCTGGTCAATTGCATAATGTTTTATGATTAATTAAGTGTTCCAATTGCTCACATTTTCTGATTGCCATGTTGTATAAAACAGACACAGTAGCAATCAGAAATTTGTTGACATCAGTCAAAAATCAACAATATCAATATCAGAACCACAGAAACTGCTCTGGAAGGTACAAATCTTACCAAGAACTTGCTCTGGAAGTTAGGCAGTATCAAGAACTGGAGGAGGAATTAGCTACGGAAAGGGAAGTCCTGTTTGATAAGCAGCAGGGCCTAACCACATCCCCTGATGTCTAAGCGGGAACCACAGCCATTTCCACAGGACAAGAGGGATGTTCCAGAAATGACCAGGGGAAGGTGGGATGACGATTATCAATATCATACACAGCTTTGTATTTCCAGTTACACTTACAGCACTGCTCATCACAAGCAACTTCATCACAAAATAAGTGATTTTTCTGCATGCTTTCATTCTAGAATGTCTTCTGATGATGCTAGCCATAAGATAAGTTTCTAAGGCCTAATGTGTTTTACAGGTAACCTCAACTCTCTTCCCCTTGGTCCTGTATGAAACTGCCCCTTTGTGTAAGTTTGTGTAGGCTATGTGCATAAATTTTACCCGTGGGCCAGAGAAACCCAATGGTCTGACCCTGGCTGGACTTTTGTGTATACTTTGAAGCGCCAAAGGTTTATCGCCTTTAAATAAGCTACATGCTGGCATACATATGTACTGGCATCTGGTTCCATTGTGTTGGTTCCAACATGATGGAGTTTGTGGAAAGGATGAAGCAAAAAACAAAGGTGCAAAACAAGTAAGTTTTATTAAAACCTCCTTCGTGCAAACAAAAAGCAGTATCTAAATCTGAGAATAAAACAATGACGTCAAAAATACTTAGGCAAACTTCTGAGGAGTCGCCAGGCAGAAGGACTTTTTCTTGGAGGGAATTTTCTCTGTGCCACTTTTCGGACGTCTGGCAGTGAAACGAGAACTCGAGGAGCGAAGGCGCAAATACGTAAAATGGAAGACAGATTGATTCACACATAGCTGTGAAGCAGAACGGGGAGAAAACAAGCTGTGGAACTGAGATGCAAATCATTCGACCTCAAAAATTGAGATCAAATATGCCGCAGTTTACTGGGTAAAACTCTTTCTTTTTTTCGGAAATGTTGGTCTTCTGTGGTCCAGCAGCTGGCTGGGATCAGGACAGGGCTCCTAACATGTTGATAGCAATCGAGACAAACTATTTACACAAGGCACAGGGTCAGCCCACAGAAACTTGCCCGGCTTCTGCGGCCTAGACAAACAAACGACTCTGCCCGGAAAAGCCCTGGCGTGGAGGAAACCTCGCAGTGCTACAAGGCCAGGAAGTCTGATACAAGCGCCCCGGCAAGATCTTGAAAAACACATTGAAACTCAGTTCATGAGAGACATAAGTCATTGAAAGGACTCGCGATAAGACTTATCAGAGATAAGTTTGCAGCTAAGTAGAAGATTTTATAGATACTCACAAAAAGAGACTGGTAACGTGTTCCGTAGAAGTAGACGGAGGAGAAGAGAGGGATGGGGTGGCTGCTCACTTCGTCGCCCTTGCGCAGCTCCGTGTCTCCATACTCCACGCCATACGGGTAAAAATCAGTTCTAGTCAGTCCTAAAATCACGGGAAGCAAAAGTCCTAGCAAAAAGGACCTGATAACGAGCGGAGACATTGTTGCTGAGCTCCCAGGGTCTGTAGTAGAAGGTCTGTACCGGAGCTCTCCCGCAACTCAACTGTGTGGCAACTTGAACGGATGTGGCAAAGAACGCGTGGTTTGATAAACCCCGGTCAGCGCGCTGATTGGTCCGTGGCTTAATTAAGATTGACAGCTGAACCGAATCTTGAAGGGAAGAAGTTGGAAGGGATGTGCGACCGCCCCTGCATTGACGTTGAGGATACGCAGGATATTGACATTTTTGTTACCAGTTGACGACAACAACTGAGTTTTGACAGGAAATCCCAATTATCTGTCTACCAAAGGTCTCAGAACAACAATCAGCCAGGTGGAGCGCTATCATGTGAATCACCTCCGTGACCTTCAACTATGACAAACAGGTCGCGTCACCGTATGTATTTCTCTTGGCGGTCCCTCATCAGAAACCCCGAGAAGCATTTGTCACTGATAACGCCACCAGTTTGGCCATCAACTTGGCCTTGAATTGATCCATTTGAACCACGTTTCTAGCAACAGGGGTTCTTTCCAACCCTTGTCAGGAATTTAACTGACGTAAAAAAATTCGCCCACGTTTCCTTTTGTTGTTTTCGGCCTGTTGTATGTTACACCACGTTATCACGGTTATGGTTATAATTTGCTGTGACACAGCCTGTGTAGCGGAACGATGACGACAATGCCTAGGGAAAAAATTACTTCATTTTTCCGTCATAGGGAAGTGAATAAAGTTACAGTTACTGTAACAAAGATAGTTAACGTTACCCGGATCCAAACATAAACGAATAACACTAACGTTATTACGTTATTAAAATGTCATTGTATGTATCATTATCTTACAAAACTACTAGTAACTAATAGCCTGGGTTCCATCCTGGTTAGTTTACGTCCGCTCCCACAAACTAACCAGGATGGAACCCAGGCTAAGGTTGGGTTAAGTTGTTGTTTTTCATACAAAACGGTTGCGGATTTGAAATAGCTCCGCACTATCTTACCATTAATTTTCAGATAAAAGTTCACTGGCACAGTTCTGTATACAAGTCACACGTTTAGCGATATTGATTTTTTGAACGGGAGGGAGGTATAAACCAACTGACAAAGACTCCTGCACACCCTGTTATCTGTCGCTAGGAGGCGTAAGAAATAGTTAGTTACATGTTATTGTTAGTTGTAGACCATATTTGAACAATGCAAACTTTTGCTGGATAATGTTGTGACATCTATTGAACTGTTCAAAAACTATTCCAACGTCAGCAAGCTTCACAAGGGGAATTTAAAACACCACACCCTTTAAAAACATGGCAATAATTCAGAATTTAAATTAGGTAACTACTTTCAGA
>NW_017803713.1:2446184-2470506 GCF_001625305.1 Branchiostoma belcheri | reverse complement strand
CAATGGATACTGTCTTGCCACCGAAAGATCTGCTTGGAGATTAGGAACCCAGGCTATTAGTTACTAGTAGTTTTGTAAGATAATGATACATACAATGACATTTTAATAACGTTAGTGTTATTCGTTTACGTTTGGATCCGGGTAACGTTAACTATCTTTGTTACAGTAACTGTAACTTTATTCACTTCCCTATGACGGAAAAATGAAGTAATTTTTTCCCTAGGCATTGTTGTTTTTCGTTTTCTCGTCATACAAAACGGTTGCGGATTTGAAATAGCTCCGCACTATCTTACCATTAATTTTCAGATAAAAGTTCACTGGCACAGTTCTATATACAAGTCACACGTTTAGCGATATTGATTTTTTGAACGGGAGGGAAGTATAAACCAACTGACAAAGACTCCTGCACACCCTGTTATCTGTCGCTAGGAGGCGTAAGAAATGGTTAGTTAACGTTACATGTTATTGTTAGTTGTAGACCATATTTGAACAATGCAGACTTTTGCTGGATAATGTTGTGACATCTATTGAACTGTTCAAAAACTATTCCAACGTCAGCAAGCTTCACAAGGGGAATTTAAAACACCACACCCTTTAAAAACATGGCAATAATTCAGAATTCAAATTGGTAACTACTTTCAGAATGGTCAAAGGTCATCAGCGGATGTATTATACTCATGTCGTTGTACAACAAATGTAGTTTTTTAAGTTTCATTATAACTTTATGTTATCACGAACCAGAAAAATACATGTATATTATTGGGACAAAATCGTCTTTTGCACATCGGGTAATTTTCTAGTTCGTACTTCTTCGTTACAAATACTCTGAAACATGTGGCGGAGGTACATTTTCTTGTTTCAGTATGTGCTACGGCTCAGCTGAGAAACAGGAAGAGAGGAAGAGGCGGGCAAGTGTGCACAAAAATGGCCTAAACTTCGGACTTCTTCGCCCGATCTCACCACGTCAATACTCCAGATCCTAGGTGAGTGACTTGTATGCACCTTTGTAATGTACATATTGCTCTAATCTTCTTGTGAGTTCTGTAAAATGAAAATTTCACTGCCCCTCCTCCTTGGATCTTCATCGCCATATTCGTCGATATTGACTGGCGAATTTCCTAGAATTGCTTCCATCTTTGGCCACCCCCAATTGGATGACTGATGATGGAACGACGTTTGCTAGACAGCCGACCGGCTTGAGTGGGCGTTTTATTACCTGCACAAAAATGTATGGTTTGAGCAGAACTGTCAGACGGTTTTATAGTTACCCACCACAACAAAATCAAATAAGGTGTTGTGTTGACATGACGCGGGTTCAACTGAGTTCGCACTCCACATGAATATAAGCTGGGCCCCTGGACTGTACAGGCGACGGACGTTGCGGACGAGGTATGGTCATGTTCCTTTAAAATGTTAGAGAAAATCTATTACATCAGTGGTGCTTTGAATTTTGATAATTAAAGGCACTAGTAGGCATACTTAACTTGTGTCATGTGAACCCCAATATTAAATAAATCATGTTGTTATTGCGACCAGATGACAGAGTTCAAAGATGTCGCAAAATGCCCCCTAGATACATGTGTAGACATCAGTTTATATTGCTTATAATCAAACTAATAATGTATGGACCAGGATCAATGATGTAGAAGGTGGATGTGGAAAGATTCTCTTCAGGTTTTTATTGCTAATGTTATTTTGGTTCTTATTGTGTCAACTTTCTTGAGCATTTTGCCCTCAAAACCATCCAGTGCATTTTTTTTTCAGTTTTCGCACACACCCCTTCCGAAATATCCATCCTGTATCACACCTATTTCCACTGCGGCCCATGACAGAGGTGTGTAATTATTTTGACCACATGAACACCTGTCTGGTTGTTTGATTTCCTACCTGGCCAGACAGTAGCATGTACAGTTGTCTAGATCCAGCCATTAGTAAGCCTGTCTCTGAATCACAAAGTCTGGGGTTCACTCATGGTCAAGCCATTGGTAATCATGAATTGTGTATAGTTAAAAGGAGATCCACACCGGAAATATTTTGTTTTGTTTCGCATCACTGATAAACTGCCTTAAGGCAGTTTTGTAACAAGAAGTTGTGTAAAAGCAGGGATGGTTCCCAATTCTTATCAATGAGTTAATGGATTCAGATCAGGTTCCAACTGACACAATTTGTGCTCACAAAGCTGAGTACAGGACAAATGACTTTCACAATGTACCACTTTGCTGGTTAAAAACAGGGTTTTCAAAGTATTAAGGCGACCAACTGGACGTCTAGTAGTCTACATGTTCTTTTGTGTTGGAAGGTTCATGTGATGGGTGTCCTGAGAAGTTTGCATTGGTGAGGACATAGACGTTGTTACTGCACAATGTCTGACAACCACAACCAGCTGCAGGTGCACACCCCCGTGGGGGAAGTGGAACATACTCACGTATTGTCAGAACACATCGGCGCACTGTTCCTGAATGATGAGTACAGTGATGTCACGTTCCTCGTGGAGGACAAGAAGTTCCCGGCACATCGCATCATTCTGGCTGCCAGGTGTGAATACTTCAGGTAAGACCCTGATTTTCTTATAGGTATTATTCAAGTCTTCAAATTCAAATTGGTTTATTACAGAAAAGCATATTGCAGCCTCACGGCTGAATTGCATGCTCATTTACAGTTAATGGAATAATAGAGTTTGACTGAATTTTTAAAACAAGTACAATTCTAAAATCACTATGCAACAAATTTAAAATCACATTAAAAGTAGTAATTAAACAATATGTAGTTATATAAACTTAGTCAACTAATATCTGGGGGAAGACTCAGTACAATAGTAGGCAGTCCATAAAATCGTGAGAAGATTAGCAGTTCATGTGTTAAATATTCGAGGCATAGAGTCATTACTACTGAGAGTCATTATAAAGGACATTAAATGTCTTTTGCTTTTACTTCTCATTAACTGGTGGCGTCTTCCCCTGCGGAGGTTGTAGTGATTGGGTGGGGGGGTAGTGATGAATCTCCAAAGAGGAGAAGTACTGTCCTTTAAGATACTTTCAAGTGTTCTCAGTGTAGCTCTCTCGCGCCTGTTTGCTAGGGTAGGGAGTGCGTCAGCAGGTAGCCCGATGATCCTGAGGCAGATGATGTCTGCTTTAACGCAGGATGTTTGTCAGTTGGTTCATGAAAGGGATGATAAACAAAATTATGAATATGAATGGATTTGTATGGGGAGGTAAAGTTTATAAAGTGTTGTGCAGCTTTTCTTTTTTTTGTTATTACACAATCTAGTGATTGAGAGGTCCACCTTGACTTAACGGGGAGATTAGTATTCCCCACACTCCATACTGTTCTCTCCCAGAGCCCTGTTGTTTGGAGGTATGAGAGAGTCAAAGCCAGGCACTGGTGAGATCCCCCTCCCCGAGACATCTGCCATCGCCTTCCAGGCCCTGCTCAGATACATCTACACTGGCAAAATCAACCTGGCAGATCTTAAGGAAGAGAACATCCTGGATGTCCTCGGTCTGGCACACA
Organism: Branchiostoma belcheri; assembly: GCF_001625305.1. Lineage (NCBI taxonomy): Eukaryota > Metazoa > Chordata > Leptocardii > Amphioxiformes > Branchiostomatidae > Branchiostoma > Branchiostoma belcheri. Next base: position 2,466,996 of record NW_017803713.1, on the reverse strand, counting down.
AGTACGGCTTCCTTGAACTGGAGGCCTCCATCTCGGACTACCTCCGTGCCATCCTGAACATCCGTAATGTATGCATGGTGTATGACGTGGCCACCCTCTACTCCCTATTGTCCCTGTGCCACACCTGTTGTGAGTTCATGGATAAGAACGCACTGGAGGTGCTGAACAGTGATGGTTTCCTAACTCTCTCTCATGTAAGTTCTCACATGCATCACTGTACTCTCTTTGGTGTTTTTTTTTTGTTGTTGTTGGAAGAAAAAATGATGGACATTCACCACCAACAATTCAATGAATGAATTTTTGACACATAGAGATGAATTGATACACCAAAATAAAGTTGGTAATTTAATAGAATCATGATATCAATACAAAGTGTAAATCATTCTCCCCTCAGGATGCCTTGAAGGAGATCATAAGCAGAGATTCCTTCTGCGCTCCGGAGAAAGACATCTTTGCTGCCACCCTTCGCTGGTCTGAAGAAGAGCCGAATAAAAACGAGGATGTGCGCCAGATTGTGAAGTCCATCCGGCTCCCCCTAATGAGCCTGGCAGAGCTGCTGAACGTGGTCCGGCCCACCAACCTGGTCGAACCCGACAACATTCTGGACGCCATCAAAACCAGGTCAGAGAGCCGCGACATGGACCTCAACTACAGGGGCTTCCTCAGTAAGTAACAAGGAGAACTTTGTGTGCTTGTTGTCAAGTACCTTCAGCCTGAGATTCACCTGTGTTGCTTTTGTATACCTCAACTGGTCACAAAGATTGCTTTCAAGAAACTTAAGCTTCTAGTAGTTCTAGTGGGGTAGCAATGAAGTAGTATGCAGCATTGGAGCTTTCTGTGCTGTGATGGCACAGGTGGAGGGCCAATAAGCAAAAGATGTTCACCACAGGGTACAAGTATCCATCCAAAATCATAGGCTAACCCTTTATGATAAACATTGGCTAGTCAAGCAGCCAGAAATGAATGAAAGCTTCTCAATTCCTGTCTAGCCCCCGAGGAGAACATTGCGACCTTGAGACATGGGGCTTCGGTCATCAAGGGCGAGATGAAGGCTGCGCTGCTGGATGGGGACTGCACGAACTACGACCTAGACAGAGGCTTCACCAGACACCCCATTGAGGAGAACAACGGTGGGGTTGTAGTGAAGCTGGGCCAGCCAAGCATCATCAACACCATCCGCCTGTTGCTATGGGACAGGGACACCAGGTAGCCAGGGCACAGTATGTTACTTTGGGATAGGGACACCAGGTAACCAGGACACCAGCGCTGTCTGTTACTATGGGACAGGGACACCAGGTAACCAGGGCACAATATGTTACTATGGGACAGGGACACCAGGTAACCAGGGCACAATATGTTACTATGGGACAGGGACACCAGATAACCAGGGCACTATGGGACAGGGACACCAGGTAATCGGGGCATGGTCTGTTACTGTGGCACAGACTGTGTGTGGTAGTACTTTGTATATTCGAAAGAATGCATGGCCAATGAAACAATATCAGAGTTTCCCTGTTTCTTTTTCTTTTGGATCAAGTTTCTTACTGTTGTTTTTCCTTTGCAGGTCCTACTCATATTACCTGGAGGTGTCCATGGATGAGAAGGACTGGCTGCGGGTTGTGGACCACTCTCGCTACTTGTGCCGCTCCTGGCAGACACTACACTTCCCCACCAGAGTCATCAAGTAAGGACACATGTGCACATGCATGCATGCACATACACACAAGTAAGGACATGTGTGCACATGCATGCATGCATGCACACACACACACATGAACACGCACACACACCAAAAACAATTTTTCCCTCAATTGGTCTGAAGTAATATAACATTTTGTATTGAAAAACTACCTTAACATGGAGGCTAATGGATCAGGGGAGGAGATTCAATATGGTGGTTATTCTGCCACTTTTGTGACTGATGTGGAGAGAAGATCACATCCTGTTAAAGTAGAATTGACTCTAACAGTCATGATATAAAGTTTGTGTTACTGTCACACTTAACAACATAAAAGCCTCTTTCACTTTGTGTTCCTCCATGAAAAAAGCAATCTTCACCTATTTATTGGTCCATATGTAGGCTGAACTGTGAAATTAAGAGGTTTAAAGTGTCTTTTTTATGTGCTTTTGTATCTGAAGAGAATGATTGCCTATTTTATGGTAAATGAAGTGGCAAGTTGATTTCGTATGTTATTGTCAGCCAAGGTCACAGCTTTTTTTACATAATGTATGTCCTCGCACACTTTTTCTGAATGGATGTCTAAATGGACATGTGGATGTATTAGACAATTTGCAGGACAATATGAAGTACATTATTAATGTACTTCATATTGTCCTGCAAATTGTCTGATACATCCCAAACTGCAGTGAAGGTGCCATCCTACAATTGAAATGAATTGTGTTGAAGAGAGTGGATTTCAGTGGTCTTTCTCGACTCTTTTTCCCCAGGTATGTGAGAATAGTGGGAGTGCACAACACTGTGAACAAGGTGTTCCACTTGGTGTCCTTTGAGTGCTTGTATACCAACAAACCTTTCCAGTTAGAGAAGGGACTACTGGGTGAGTGATGCTTGTTCTTATTGGAAGTTGTCCCCCTTATCATATATATATATATATATATATATATATATAACTATAACTGTATAGTGCAGATTATTCTACAGGAGGTATTGTACATGATGCATTTCTCTTTATCCCCCTTTATCCTGCTTCAGTCCCTTCAGAGAACGTAGCAACGACCCAGCACAGTGCCAGTGTGATCGAGGGCGTGAGTCGCAGTCGCAACGCTCTGCTGAATGGAGACACGAAGAACTACGACTGGGACTCGGGGTACACGTGTCACCAACTGGGCAGCGGCGCTATCGTGGTGCAGCTGGCACAACCCTTCATCGTCGGCTCCATGAGGTACAGGCTCGTTGTTTATAGTTTTTGATCTGGTGTACCTATATCAACTATCACTCAGCAGAGGGGATCAGGGAAGGACTGAATCTTGCCTGGCTCAAAAGGTCTCCACAGAGGGTGATATTACTGTTGGGCTCTGCTCTCAGCAGCCACATTCAGTTAAGTGCAGTTCTATTTTAAGCTGACAGGAGGAGCAACACTGTGGTATTGATCAGTAAAGATTGAAAATTCACTCTTTCATAACAGTCACTACTAGCTAGTCACTACCTAGAAGCTTATTTGAGTCTTATTAGTAAATAGTATATACAGCTGTTATGCTCTACTGAGATAAAGCATGATACTTTTCCTATCAGATAGTAGTGCAATATAATATTTGAATCATTATGAACTGTACATATCATCTGTCATTCCTGCAAAATCTAGAGAAAGACTGTCCTTTCTTTTTTTCTTCTCCAGGTTGTTACTGTGGGACTGTGATGACCGTAGCTACAGTTACTACATAGAAGTATCTACAGACCAGCAACACTGGGAACTGGTGTGTGACAAGACCAGGGAGGCATGCAGGTATCATCACAGACATAAATACCAACCTTTTTAGGATAACCAAGATTTACTGCAACATTTAAAGTAAGAGGCAAAAAATGTTTTCATCTATTGTCTGGTCAAAATACTTGTGGGTGAATGAATCACTGGGAATAACCTGGTATCACCTGCATTTTAGTATTTATATAATGATTTATGGACCAAGTTTTGTGTGTGATTTTAGACTGGACAGCAAAATAGAAAAGGCTTGTTTTAGCAAAGTATTTGTTCAGACAAGTATTTTGGGGGTTTCTTAGAGTGCAGGTATTTTTTTTTTCAATTTTAGTCTTTGCCTGCCTCCAAATTGCAGGCTGAAGGGGTGATTTTTACCCTGTGGTAAGAGGATTTACAGAAGCTGAACAGGACAAATTGGCATACAGGATAAAGTGGCTGTCATGGATAAAATGCTTCTATTTGTAGGTTTTCTATTTTATTATATTAAGTGACTGAAATACTAGTACATATAAGTAGGTAAAATATTTCATCTGTTCTGTCTATTAAGTCACATTATAGACATTACTGTAAGGACATTGACTGTTTGCAATAAGATTGCTCCCAATTATTAGAGAGAGTAAAGAGCTAGACTCCATCAGTGTGCAGACAAGCGGACTCACAGCAGCTCCATTAGGATAATTGTGTAACGATAATGTGTGGCACTGGTAACTCCCCTGCCTGCTGTGTTAGGCACCTGTAATGTACCATTAGTGCAGACATTAATTATTCAAGCCTGTAGATGTCGAACTGTGATGTACATTAGCTGGGAGATGGTTTCACCCCTGCCAGCCCTGCTGCTGATCCCCTCATCCTGACAACTTCTCCTGCTGAGGCTCCTCAGCCTGCAGGGACAGGCTTATCTCACACAGCCTGAGGGGAAAGTGGAATGTTTACTGACTCTTGAGATGGCGTTATCTTTTTAGAAGCCAGTCACACGTGTCTTGAAAGAGATCTGAGATGTGACATCTTCTGAAGAAAGTCTCTTTACCAAAATGTGTTTCCTGCTTGATTAGCCTCAGCTTAAGCTCTTTCTAGGAAAAGTTAGTTTCATGTCTGGCAGCAAAAGTCAGTTCACCTGAAGGGTCAATCAAGAGTAAGGCAGCTTGCACCTTGTCAAGAAAGTGGGATGTTGATGTGTTCAGGCACTTGGAATGAGGTCAACTTCTTGAAAGCACATCACACTTTGTCTTGAATGGAATCTGAGATGTAACATCTCCTCAGAGTTTTTTTTACATATTTGCTGCTTGATTAACTTCACCATAATCTGATTCTAGAAAAGAATCCCATTACTTTAATATTACCAACTTATCATCCAAATACAGGATAAGTTGTCAACAGTCTAGTCCAGTGAAATAACTTGTTTCCCAGATTTGATAATGATGCTGAATTGTAAAGGAAACTATCTGGTGATGGCAGATGTTGTCATTTTTCTCTCTGTGTCACCATTAAAACCTTTAGATAAGCTCAGGTTTCACCTCCTAAAGACTTCCCTAACCCCTGTAGACTGCTGGACTGTTATTGATGTCACAATCAACTGGATGGACTTCCCTACATCCCCTGCTCTGCTGTCTCATTCTGCAGCTACAACCTTTTCCATTTGGTAAATGAGAAGTCAACATCCCTGCCTTCTGACAGGACATTGACAGATGTCAGGCCTCATTACCTACAGCCACTACATGGTGGCACTGAGCTCCCAAGAGACTTGTCCCAGTTTTCAACATTGATTAGAGATTGTTCCATGGGTTTGTGGATATGGAAGGAAGAGCCTGGCATACAATGAACTTGTTCCATCAGATGGATGGAGTTTTTTCAAGCACCTATTTGTGCCATTCCATATTTTGCCCACACTGGCCTCTGTATTACTGATCCAGAAGTGTCCCATATTAGAGATTGTTGCAAAACTGTTCCATCAATTTTGTAGAGCTTGGTACAGTGAACTTGTTCTACACAGAAGCCACTAGATTGAATAGGCTTTAGTGAGCAGGTCTTATATTTATAGTTATAAATTGAATGCTTTTTTTCAGGCTATTGCACTTGAGTTAGAGCTTTTGCCATGCAGGAAAGATTGATTGTTGGTTAAACTGGCTAAACATTGTATATTAGTTTTGTATTTGAAAGTTTCTAAACTTACATCTTGCTGTAGACTGTCATAGGGAGAAAACACTGTTGGTCAGCTATCGGTGACCATTTTGATCTGTAGATCTCACACCTAAAATGGTACGCCATAAAGTTATCTCCAAATCTTGATAAATATAATTCATTTCTATTTGTGATGTCATGTACAGATAGATTATGAATAATGTTCTTTTATGTTTATATTTTGTTCTTGTGCAGATCCTGGCAGACAATATTCTTTGAGAAGAGACCTGTCACCTTTATACGGATAGTTGGGACCCACAATACTGCAAATGAGGTAAGTGACTGCAACAGATGTTGGCTGTTAATGCCTGGTGCATTTTGGTCACACTTGTGCATAAAAGAAATCTCAAGTTCTCATAAATCTTCCATGTATGTACCAGGAAGTGAAAACATTTTTCCTATAACCTGTAGAATTACAAGTATAACTTTTCATTTCATTTTTTGGCATATTGCACTTGAAACAATATTAACAAGAGTTCCGAGATCTCATACCTCCATGAAATATGGGCTTGATATGTAAATGTAAATTTCTTCTTTAATTACGCAAATAACCTCTGCATTAACATAATATATGCATCGTGATGTTAACTTTTGATTAACTTAAAGATGTCCCAAGTATGATATTCCCATCATTCACCATTGAGAAATCATAGATTTTTTGCATTAATTATGCAAATTAGGTCATCATTTGCATAATTAGTATCTGTTGATGTTCCATCTGCCATAGGTTACATACATTACATGTATGAAAGTTCTATAATGTAAAACACTGTAATTATAGAATTTCCTCATTAATTATGCAAATAAAGTCCTCATTTGCATAATTTGCAGTTAATTATGTACATCTCTCTGTCAGATACCTACACACCAAAAATGATGAAAATACGCTGTTCCTATCTGGACTTATTGGCTTTCAAAGATTTCGCCCGAAAGTCCCCTGCAGTTCCTGAACAAGCTGCTAGGGGGACCAAACCCACACCACTTATTCCTGACAGGAAAAGCTATCTGTCACCAAAAATTCAAGACCATAGCATGTTCAGGACCAAAGATACAAAAACCGGAAGTTCTGCTGCAGTACCAAGGTCATACACCAGGAGGCCCATATTTGACCTTGACCTTTGTCTTCCTAAGACTTATCAGCATACCAAATATCATCACAATCCATAAAGGCGTTATGAAGTTATGCTGACTACAAAGTTGCGGAAACACACACAGACACACAGACACACACACACACACAGACACACAGACACACAGACAGACGCCGCCGAAAACAATACCTCCATTTTTCATGGAGGTAACAATCCTGCATATTTTTAAGGACGTAATGCTTCTCCAGGGTTCTTGGGGGTTAGCTGTGGTTGTTTTGGAACCACATTCCATTGATTTTCTTGTCCGTCAATTGGAGTCAAGGTTGTTGTTTTCCTGTGGGTGTCTCACAGCAGGCAGGTAGTGGCTGTCATCAGTTCATAATGAACCTGAAAAACACAGTGGGGTGCTAAAAGTGCTGTAACTCTCAGGAATGGAATTTATTAGACCTACAATGTATTTCCTTGTTTCATTTGAGGTCAAGGTTTTTGTTTTCCCCGGGGTTTCTCCCTCCCACCACAGCTGACCCTGAACATCAGTTTCTATTATCAGCTGGTAATGAACCCAGAGGAATGGCCAGGGTCCCTGAAAGGCTTTCAAGTTTCTAGAGTGGATATTTGTTAGACCAATTTCAGTGGCTTTGAAGCTTGTGAAGTGTCAGTTGGGTCAGGGGGCTGATACAGGAAGTGCATGTGAAGGGTGAAATTTAGTGGTGAGACTGTTATGCAAGTTACTATTTTGAATGATTTCTGACACCTGCTTGTCTGCATAGGGTTGTTGGAAGGTTTCAGTTGAAGCTATGAAGGTTTCATAAGAAGCTATTTTACCCCTAGTCCATGGACTTAGAAAATGGAATTCCATTCAAAACGTGGTAAGGTAGCAAGAAAACTGATATCAGTAATTTGTCATCAATATTTTCAGTCAGCAAAACTCAGTCTGTGTGCAGATGTTTCACATAGAATCATGTGTGTGCAGCCTTCTTCACTTCATACTTTTACTGTGAAACTTCCCACCTTGAAGCAGGCTGTGCCATGTTACACAGCTAAATAATTAATACACCATGGCCTTGTGCAGGGTGTCAGGTAAGACTCACTGGACTAGAACTCCCGCCCAATCCGCAGGCAGAGATTTATGTCTTAATACACCCCTCTAGACGGATTTACACCCGCTGGTGTAACCAACACACTCCTGGACCATACATCTGTGAATAATTCAGCAGTCGGCCCATTCTATGAGCTTCCACCACACCTATCTCCAATACTGGAGTTGTTGATCAAGTCAATTAGTTATTTATGGCTGCAACCCTAGAAAGAGGGTTGAGAATGATGCTCACCTTGAAGTTTAGAGTGTCACAAAGGAGAGCATACTTTGCAGTTAGGGAACATAGATTTATGATGGTGAGCATTGTGTTAGGTGCTTTTATATGCTTAAGTCTCTTGAGTTTTGTTCTGAAGAGCAGCTTAGTACTGAGTATAATATTACTAAAGATTTGGGATTTCAAATTCTCCTTGTTGAAATGGCTTTTTGAGTATTAGATTGAGTATTAGTGGGGTACAATTGAATCCATATAATTAAGCTACGGAATTTCATAATATAAAATCTGATACCAGGATGCCAAGCCAAAGCCTGTAATAGGAGATCAAAGAGAACAAGAATATGTTCTCTCTGTTCCCCATTGGGGAGGAAAGTCAAATCAATATAAATAGAGAAAAAATTGTTGTTCCAGGTTTTCCACTGTGTCCATTTTGAGTGCCCAGCCAACCCTAACAGCCCTGCACCCTCGGACGATGGTTCTTCAGACAGCAGCTCGGTGCAGGGGGCCATGGGTGGGCCGCCCCCCGCTCTGGACGGCTCCTTCCATGCCCAGTACAACATATGACAGGGCCGGTATAGGGGCTTGTATTATAGTCGTGGTTTTGTATGCTGTGTGGGGTGGTTAAATGTAGAAGAGAGGTCTGCCTGTATGAGATTTCAGCGTGTTTGTGTACAGCAATCAAGAGAGGAATGTGTCTCCTTTAAGAAGTGGATCCATAAAAGCCGGCAATGTTTAGATTGTATACTAGTAAGAATATTTATTGGGTATTTATGTCAGTGTACCCTTCATTCAATTCAAAAGAAATGTTATTCTTGTAATTTTGTTGACTTTTGTAAATGAGAAATTGCTTCACTTAGTTGTAAATGTGTAGATATACCAAATTAATGTATCTAAAATATTCTATATACCTTCTGTAAGTTGAACTTGAATTTTTGTAATTTTGGAATCATGATTATAAGATTGGTGAATATGAAAGAAATGAATTTTAAAATTAGAAAAAGTTTAAAGAGAGGACCAAGTCTGTCAGGTTTTGCAAGATTATGTATAGCTCTTGATTTTATTTCCTTAAATAATTTCACTCTTTTCACACCAAAGGTATTTGTCCCTCTTTATGCATACTTATGAGAAACAAATCCATAGCAAGTATTGGAATTGACACAGGTCACTTTTTTTAGGAAATTGGACAGTTTCATTAAGTTGATGACTGTACCGTAGAATTTCATATATAATCTGAAAGGAGATATTGTATGATATTAGATATCATGATGTCTATTTCTGTCATATTTTTGACAGTTTAAATTCAAGTTTCTGAACCAGTGTTATACGTAATTGCCAATACAACCTCAAATTATCAAATCTGTGCTAAACCTTACATGAGCAAGTATTACATGAGAGAATTTTTTTGGATGAGGGAAAATTGCAATGAAGTCCTCTGTTGTTTTTTAATTGAGTCGCATTGTAAGACTCTTTTCTTTGTTCCTGTATGTGATGGAAATGGAAAGTTGCTTTTGGTACCCAGCAATTTTCTTTGTCTTATCTGTCAAACTCTACGAAATTCCAAGAAATAATGATATTTTGGCCAATATATGCCTGAAGTAAAAGGCTACTGTCAATCCAAAAGATGATAGATTATTCAGACAGGAGTCATGGATATGTGGACCACTGCAGATCAAATCCTGGCATGTTGGTATGATGTAATCATAAAAAGAGGCTGCAATCAGCATAGTTGGCCCACTGATTTTGTATACATTTCTTCTATATTGGTACATTTATAAGGCATATTTTTAGTGTTAAAATGTTTCTTAGGGCCCAATGTTAAACCTTCAGTGTTTGTACGGTTTAAGTCTGAAGTGACAAATGTTCAACTAAAAAGAGCGACTCTGCAAAAGCTTTTGGACTCTGCTTCCTGCCAACTCATGTATGATGAAGTCTGTTGCATGTAGAGTTCTTTGCTGTACGATAGATTTTACTGGCCGAACTAGAAATCATGATAACAAATTACAACAGTGTTACAGATGTGTATGAATGGTTGATATTGTTGACAAAATAAGTGCAAAGAAAAACTGTATGGTCAGTGTTCAAATGGCATATTGCTATTGCAGTAATTAGTCAAGGATCCAAGGTACATAATGAGTTTGTGTAACAAAATACACAATGTGAGACAAAAATGTCACACCAACTTGATTAGCTGTCTTTCAGTGGACAAAACAAAAGAACAACAAGTAAGAAAAATGTTGCAGTAGTCTGTGTTACCAATCTGGACTTTATCCCACTTCTTGCCAAGTCCAACATAACATTTGAAAGACAAGGACCTTTTTTAACCTCCCTGCTACCTTACCCTGTAACTGAACCAGACCTGGCACCAAAAGGCTGCCTTGACAAGGAGAAGGTTAAGGAGGGCCTTGTCCGGATCCTGATTGACAGCTATGGAGAGTGTTGAAGTATGTGGTGTGAATAATTAACAACCCTTTCACAGCATACCTTTGATGTGTACTGATGATGAGATGGTGCACTGTCAGGAGCTTAACTCTGAAGCTTCCCTGAAACTTTACAGAAACTCAATGACAGCATCTATTTTTTATGTTCGTTTGTTGCTAATGCTGCTTTATAGCCGGGTGTCATGGACAAAGATGTATATAATAAATTTATGATTAGACTGATCTCTGTGTCTGTTCACTGTCCCTAGAGGGTTCCTGAGGTATTGCCATGAAGCGTAACATAGACAGAACGTCAGGTACTGAGTATGTAATGGTTATGTTTTAAGGAGTGTCTAGAGAAAAGATGGAAAATATTGGTTGCAATTGGGGACTCATTCAAAATATATGCCAAGAAATTTGTGACAGATTGTCAAATTGACATTTTTGTAGATTAAGCTTGGAGAGCATCATTAAGACTTTAATTTGTATTCCCATTTTGTGCTGTTAACTTTCATCGTAGATTGTTCTATTATAAGGACCATTCCTGACGTCATAGCCATTTATTGTAAAAATGAAAATAGAAGTCAGCCATGCAATTTTGTAAACTTAAAGTCACCAATAAATGTGTGATATGTCCTTCCATAATCATCCACCATTCAGGATTATACTTTATTCAAGTGTACAAACATGTGATATCAAAACGTACAAGAAGTACAGCAACCACCTTTGGCATAATATTTTACCATAATTTACGTCCTATATTTGTATGTAAAATCTGCTATAATCAGGAAATGTACGCATAACATTGCCGTCGTCATCTAACTTAAGATTATTCCATATCAAGCTTCAATCAGTTAGAAAGGTAGTCTTGAATGGCTTTTCTGCATTTGCAAACTCAAAACTATAGTTTTTTTTTCAAACCCACATGGCTGTCATATGCTTGTTTAATAGCTAAAGAGGGTGGTCGTTTTCTTTACCAAACATTGAGGTACACAGTTTGTTGAGGTACATTAAGACGACATTAACATTCATGAATCACAGTTTCAGCGATTGCTACGCCTAACATTTATCTTCAACTCACGTCCTCGAGGCAGCTGCACCATATGTCAGGTTTTCTGAAACAATCGCTTCCTTTTACCAGAAATTTCAATCTAGACGGCACGCAATACGTACTGATGATTAGTACTAACCTAACAAACACGCCACGATATCAGCCACCAATCAAAGCTCTTGGTTACATAGCGGAGGCCTTGCTTGCTGATACATCAATGTGTCTGAATCCTATTAATATTCGTTTGCTTCTGAACTGCGTTTTCGGTGAAAGTCCAACAACATACATCAGGAAAAATCACATGCGATTGGCAGTTTTGTCTACCGAGAGCATTGGAGATCTACTGACGTCATGACGCAACGTTAAATATTTGTCCTCTCAACATTACCGTTGACTACGTCAGTCCTCCAGACGAGGATGTCGTTCATATAAAGTAAACAAATCTCAGACAGCAGGAGGGAGGTACGAGGTACAATATATATACTCAGTACAGCTTCTTGTCATGCACCACGAACAGACATGTACATGCAGTAACCCCAGTTACAGTAACCCCAAAGTCCCACAACAAAAGCCTGTGAGGCGATATTAGTACATTTCTCCAATGTCACCAACCTATACAACAATATGTTCCAGATCATCATCATAGCTTGTCGCTATTTCTCTCAGCAAAAGTCCGAGCAGCTTCACTGGCCTCCTGGAGGTCTGAGTCTGTGCAGGTCGGCGAGAGTCTGCAGTTTCTCATCAGGTGTTGTAGGGTTTGGGGGTCCTTGCCACAGCTGCAGGCTGCACTGTTTGACTTTCCCCACCGTAGCAGGTTGTCAGCTGTCCTTGCAACCTTCGCCCTTGCCCGGTTCAGGGCGACCCAAGACCTTCTAGGCATGTCAGCCCCTGGAGGCAGGGACTCGCTGGGGGGTGGGAGTGCCCTGTTGTTGTTCGGGTCATTTCTCTTCCACAGATCGGCCCTGAGGGACTCTGGTGTCTTCCCCTCGAGGCATTGGACAGTCATGAAGCTCCGGCGGGACCTCAGTCGCCGGGGTGTCTCCTGGTGCCCGTGTAGAGGGTGTCTTGGGTCGTTCTGTTGTTTTTCCCGCTCTGTCCTTGCTTGGACATCTCTTCGGATGCCAGGAGGGCAGATTCCTGCCAGTATGTACAGGGCTGACAGGGGGGTAGCCTTCAGGTTGCCTGTGGTGGTACGACAGGCTCTGTTCAGTTCCACGTCGACCTTGTGGGCATGGGGTGACCTCTCCCATACTGCGGCGCAGTACTCAGCAGTGGAATAGCATAGGGCCAGCGCTGTCTGCTTGAGAGTGTTTGGGTCTGCTCCCCAGCTGGAGTTAGCGAGGTTGGACAGAAGGTTATTGCGAGAAGATACCTTCTTCCTGAGCTTGTTGACGTGTTCTTTAAAGGACAGGGTCCTGTCTAGGGTTACACCGAGGTACACCGGGTGGGGCGTGTTTTCAAGTTCTTCCCCTTCCCACACAATCCTGAGCTTTCTTGATGCAGCGTGGTTGTTTAAGTGAAATGCACAGACCATGTTCCAGATTAAGACAAGCAATGTCAACATTGGTTGTCAACATGGATAACAAAGGCATTAGAAGACTTTCCGCAACAGTGTGTTTTTCTGTTTTGTCCTGTTTTTCAAACTCACCATTTCTTTAAGCTGAAGGTAATCCATTCTTAAGTTCCATTAATCAGCAACATTGTTTGATTCATAGATCGTTGAAACTGATCTTCTTTTTAACAGAAATATAACGAGATCTAATTTTAATTTCCTAATAGTTCATCCTTAAACCTTACCCATTGAGAAGGGCGAGTCTACACTCAATCCGTCGAACAAGTTGGTGTAGAATTTGTCAAAGACTTTGTCAATAAACATAAATATGTACATTAATTTTTTTACACTTTTTACGTCAATTTACCGTACATTGTTGGATACTGCTGAACACTGGTGGACTGTGACGGATATTGGCAGCACTACATATCACTGGATGAAGTCACTAGATGTCTGTAGACGGCATGCATTGATTGAGATTCTCCAACACTTGCTCCACGACCGGTGCAGGGTCGCTTACCAGACATTGCGTCATGATCTGCAGCAGCTGTCAGAGAAGGGAAAGAACAACAGTTGCCATGGCCATAGATGATTGACACATGGGTATATAGGACGTGTATGTAGCACCCCGTATGTTTTTCTCCTAAAATGTATTTTATACCATTCTTGTATAGAGCTACGTAAAAAGTCGGATACATCACATGTACATTGTGTGGTGTCTGTCCTTGGTACTGAAAGCCCGGATTCTCCGTCGGTAGATTCGGAAGAGAAAGATATAAAAGTGCAATGAAACAGACCACCAGCTTACCTTCCTGAGTTCCAGACCACTCCGCAGCACGTTAATGATCTTCTGGAGCTGCCGTTTGTTGCCTAGCGACGCCGGCTCCTCCAGGAGCCAGGGGAACATCAGCCGGAGTTCCCGCCAATACCGGAGGTGGTGCGGACCCACTGCGGACGGCAGCCGCTCCTCCTGGGTGAAGGAGAAGGTGCGTGGCGGCTTACGGGTGTACAGCCGCTCGGAGGTGTCGTCTCTCAGGTAGGCGGACATGCTGTCCGGGGAGAGGAAGACGTCAAAGTTACAGGTGGGCGGTGTGGACGCCTCCGAGAGGGCAACACCTTGTCTGGACACTGTAGATGGCTGAGAGTTACAGAGAGAGTGGTTGTCATCTCCGGCCGGTATGGTGGACGCCTCGGAGTAATCGTCGCTTCCCTTCTGTTCCTCTTCGTCATATCCGTCCAGACTCGTAATGATGCTGGTGAAATCCTGGACGACTATCCGGTTTCCGGGACTTCTAACCCCGGAGAGGGAGTCCTGTGTTATGCCTTCGAACACAGCGCCATTTTTGTCGCTGTCGCCCTCCTCTGTCATGGAGATCGGTTTGCTAAAAGTTGATCCCTCTGACTCTACGGAGTAGATGGCATCGATAGTTTCGACACCGTTTGGCCAAGTGTACCTCGACTTACTGTCTGACTCCGCCCCGTCACTTCTTGACAACGTGGAGTCGTAGGTAGTGTTGATGTCTACGACGTGACGGTTCCCGTTGTTCGACTCCAGGGTGTTGAAGACGGAAGAGTTGGCGGAGTCGGGACGCCGGCCTCTGCCCGTCAGGATGCCGGATGAAGATTGTCCGGTGGACACGACCGACTCGGCCTGCTCCGTGCACTCTGGCATGAACGTCGTCAGGTTGAAGCTGTCCTTTCGGAACGTCTGTGTAGGAAAAGTTCTGGAGTCACCTGCGTCGTACGAAAGACTTTCCCTTAATCCCGAGCACTGTAGTTGGACTTCTCCGAACGCATCGTCTTCTTCCGCGCTCATGTCTTCGATTCCCTCCCCAAGTCTGGGAGGCGACTCCTGGTCGCTGCCGCTCACCCGTAGCCGTTCCCGGAGCTTACTGCTCCTCCTGCCGCTGCTGAACTTCCTGGCCCGCGGGGGGCTCGTCCAGGACCGGGACCGCAGCCGCGCCAGCATCTCCAGCAAGATCAATGCCAAGGACCGGATGTCGAGATCGTATGTGGAGCCCATACCCGACGTTGGTGAGCCAATAACGTCAGCTGTTGTTGCCTCCTGTGCCGCCGGGTTTGGTACAGGGGCTTCTTTGCAGCTGTCAAAGTCCGATATGGCAACTCGCAAAATGACACTATGCTGAAATGGAGAGATACGTATGGCGTTTAAGTTTAAGTTCTTTAAAGTTTTTAAAGCTTTTCCAAATCTATAAATGCATTTTTATGCATACAAAATCCATAGCTTTATGACATTTGCTGTAATATTGTAGTAAGTGAGCGTGTGCATGAAGATGTTGGGGTACTAGTAGTTATTTTACGGTGTGCCTCGTCCTGGAACACATTGTTGTGAAATGCTTACTCGTTAGTTACTTTGAATTTTCCTGTTCCTTTCGCCGAGACGAGAAACTAACCTCCATGTCTCCTCCTATCAGAATCGAAGCGGCGCTGAGGCTGTTGTGGACGATACCAATACTTTGGAGGTGGGCCAGGCCCTTGGCGATCTCCGTGGCGACGATCTGTACCAGCAGGTCCGTGAGGAGTCCCAGGTGCTCCAGCAGGAAGAACCGCAGCGACCCGTGCTCGTACGTCTGGATACAGATGTACCTTTCAGGGATACAGGAAATGCTTTTATTAGTTAACCGTAACTCCAAATAATAGGTCTGTTTTATTCATCTTTGGGGTTATCGGTTTCAACAACCATGACGTTTCGGACCCTTCATACAGAGATAACTAACCTACAGGTGAATAAGAGTTTGAGGTTCAAAGGATCAAAAGTTTCATTTGTCGCTTTAGTACCGGTGCAGATTTAGCACTTACTTGTTCCTGGTGAAGACCTGGTCCACCCAGTTGTTGGGCACGTGCAGCACCTTGGTGGTGTGGTCGTCAGAGTTCCACAGGTATTTGATGATGTTGGGGCTCTGGTGCGCCGCCAGCTTGGCAGCCATCTGTACCTGAGATCACACGTGTGGGAGACGGTCAGGAATTGATATCAGTAGTGTATGCTGTGTGTGCATAGGGTGTAATACATGTTAATGTGCGAACATACTTACCTCCGTGTCCCATCGCCTGGCCTGGGTGGGGTGATAAAGCTTCAGCGTGCCGGTCTGGATGGAGCTCGCCTCACCACTCCACAACACCAGCGCCAGCAGCTGCACAGTAGAAGAAAACATTGATTCGGGGAATGTCATACTTGCGGTATTTGGAAGAAAACATCATTAGACATTAATAATGCAAATGAGGACTTCATTGCAACAATCAACGATAAACCTTCAGAATAATTCAGTTGTAAAGGTTAATATTATTTGGCTAGTATCTGCACGAATGTAACGAATTAAATCTACAGAAAGGTTGGGTATCAGAGCCTCGGCCTGTATTCAACCCATCAACCACCGGCGGAGCCATCAGCGACTTGGGGGGAATCCAAACTACTTCAAGCGAAAATCTCGCTCACCAATCACTACTCAGACCGGTCTGACCATCTTAAGGAAAAGCCTGTCTGAATTACGGCGACAATGTAAGGTCCACAAGGGCTAATCAAACAAATGAAGAAGGGCGCTCCCTGGCCTTGACGTCCAAATTGGTAGGGATCATCAAGACCAGCCAGCGGGCGAGGCTTTCACTCCAAATCCTCTGTCTCGTGCGCAATCGGGATCTAGGAGGGAGGAATTTACTGTCCAAATAAATTGGACGGGACGAAAGGGAGTAGGGAGTACAACTGGCATGTACGGATGATAACCTTAAGGAATCAGTCATTTAGGAAGGCTTCCTGCTGTCTGTTGGGAGACGTTTTACCAACAGTTTGTATCTACAGAACAGCCTGTAACCAAGGCCTGTAACATAAAGGGACAAATATCTCTAAAAGACTGCAACTCAAAGCGTTCTTCAAACGCAATCAATTCATACTCATTAACGTTCTGAAATGAAGGCAAAAAAAATATGTCAAATTGAATATGTGTCACAATATGCTTGCTTGCTCATTTGTTTATCTATTTGCCAAGAGATGGACCCACATAACATCACCTTGAAGACTGATTAAGGTCACAAAGTGGGAGAGAGTAACCTGACCTGACGGTGGTATCTGCTCCACAGAAAGGGTCACATGACTGACTGAAGCCGCTTCGACTCACTTCCCTGAAGGTCAAAGGAGTCAACCCATTCATCTGTGTCTTTTCCTTTCCTTTTTTCCTTCATATAGATACGGTAAATACGACAGGGACATTGGAGATTCCCTGGAGGATGGACAACAAGGCGCCGCCGTCTCCCCTCCTCAAGGATAGGATCCATCTCCCTCACTCGCTTTATTACCTCACCTCCCTCCGACCCGGGCAGAACCAGTCAGACAAACCGGGAATCGAAAATCACTCGTGTCAGCACTTTCCTCGCTAGGAAACAAAAAGAAAACTGCGGCGACGTTCCATCCAGATATCCGTCCGTAAATAACACCCCCCCCCCCAACTTTCATCAAACGCTCTGTGGACAACAGCTGACCGCTCTGATTGTTACAGGAATTCTAATGAGAGTTTTCAAGACCGTCGCCTTCAGCTGAACAGCTCTACAAGTGTGTTTGAGTGGAACTGGGAGTGACATCACTTTAGAAAATGGAACTCATGTTATATTTGACAAATGTTTGTTGCATCTGTCTTTGTTGATGATTAGACAATAAGAGGGCAAGGCAATGTTGTGACAAACATCACAACACGAATACGTATTCAACAGTCACAACAACAACAGAACATACATAGCCTAGGTGCATGCATCCCCGGTCAACGACCAAGGACGAGAGTGTTCATTAGAAAATTACCGAATGATCATGGAGCATATTCACATGATTACCATGATGGATAGTCTAGCGTGCGGTTCACACAGGGGCTATCCATTCTACCGTCTCACGTCTACCCGCGGGTTTCATTGCTTCATCCAGCATTAATCATATTTCAATAAACGAGCCATTATGCTACCCATCTTCTTTAATAAGGCCTAACAATATGATAACAAAGCCGGCTCTCACAAAGTATGGGGAGACGCAAAACGACAGTTATGGATGCGCTGCTGGTCTACAGCGCTGCCCTCCCCAAGTATCTATCTAACCTTCCCTGTCCTCCACACCAGAGTAGCCAAGCAGACAGACAATCCAATTCTGCGCTATACAAACAGTTTATTTCAAGGAGGTTTAAACCTTGTTCATTCTAATAAGCTAGCATCAAGAGAATCCAAACCTCTGCCAGGGCGATAGGACTAACGCGTCTTATCATTGGTAGCTTTGAAATGATAATACAATTTCAAGGAGGAGGCTGATAGGAGGCAAAATTGCAGCTATCTCTTCCTTAACTATTTCTTCCAAATGCTCAGTCTTCATACAATATTTGAGAGTGGGATCTATTTCTTTTGACAACATGATCCACTCGGGGGTATTCGGACGCTGCAAATCTACACGGAATGTCGACAACATTTGTTGCCATTACAGGATTACGCCTGTCCTCATCTCGTAACGAATGTGAAACGATTCGTCCTCTTTTGAACCATAGGACACAATCCGTGCTTTTCCTGGGGGACTGTTTAGCGCTGAACTATAACCGTTAAGGCATCCTCCCCAGATCCATTGTTGCAATAATCATTACTTACATCAGCTCATAGGCTCATTTATTCGTGCCTTCCTGTCTGCCAGACTTAAGTGCTCCATACAAAAGAATCTGGTGGCTCATGTCTGGCTTAAACAATGCTCATACTTTATAAACAGGTACTCGTATCCCTTTGTGTGCGGTGTCTATCGCCGACCTTCAGTAATTGTACTTACACCTGCTGCAGAACAATATGTCGTGATTACTCAGATGAGCGGTGTAACAAGGCGTACGTCTGGTATGATTAGTACGGTTCGTTATAACCGTCCTGTGGGGACCCCGACGGGCGGATTGTCATATTATATATGAAGACGATGATGAATTACGCGCACTAGTATAAAGATGATATCTTAATGGAATGAGTTCTGCTGCATAGAAAAAAAGTGCGTGAATGTTTTATTCATGAGTGTCTTTAATCATGCGTCTTGTTTCACCGAGCGACTTAACTGTGTGAGATACAAAGGCTTTCCAGGGCACAGAGCAGGGGAAGAAAAATTGCACGTTTTTCTATCATTTGGGGCTGACGCCAAGTCTCTATTAGACGCGCCGCCAAGCAGACGTGATGCATTGGGCAACATTACACGTGTCTGTGGACAACAATTTGTTTCCTGTCTGTCCAGACTATGGTATTCTTCAGAGATCACGAAAATCCCGTGTCAAACGCTCCTCTAATTATCTTCACCAAGAAGCATCGCGCATCACTTGTGCGATAACGTGGTTAAAGGAGGACTAAAGTCAGGAGTAGGTGCATTTTCAAAACGGTTTTACGTAGGTCTATTGGCAGGTCTAAAGCAAAACCCAAAGCATTGCATTAACACATTGGAAAGGAAAAATAATTTGGTGTTGGACTAATTGATATTGTTTATTTTCTAGAACCAATTTGTTGAACGATATTCTAGATCCGCGTCCGCGCGTTCTGCCAGGCGCTCTTCATACTCTCTGGTATATTAGTCATTCCCCCAAGATCTGATACAAATAAAAAAGAAACGCAAAATACGTTATCTTAACTATTTTATGACCGATTACAATAGATGATAGGCCTGATACCAAAGTGGAGACCGTAAAAAACAGCCGTTGTGGGCGGTATGACAACACAGGACAGCAGCCATCACGTGTCTCATGCATATTTGAGGCAATCAAACTGAGCTGCAGGGCTGATTATTTACGTGCCAAAATACGTATTGCTGTATATTTAAATTTACTTGCATGCCAGAGTTTTATAAGAGCCTGTAATCCGACTGTTTACTTGTCTGACATAATCTAGATAGATGCTCTGATCCTAGTTAGTATTTTCTTAGAACCTGGTAACATCTTCAGTTGGCAGCAAAGAAAGCAATGCTAGCCCGTCAGCACCTCCTGTAGTCTCGACATCTTCCTTACAGTCCCTCGTCAGCCCATCGGAAAGTGCTTATTACTCTTACCATGGAGTTCCATGCTCTTACAATGGCCCCATTATCTATCGCTTTCTTGCAGCCAATGCAAGCAAAGCAAGAGCAACCCTGACCTCGCCCCTGACAACCCCTTCACCCAAACCAGAAACTGCTCCCGGTACCAACCTACCTTTTCTCCTTGGCTCTGTCTGTGGTCCAGTAGTTGGAATTGTCCTGATTGGCACCATCTTTCTCACAATTTGGTACAAGAGGAGGACAAGGTATCCTCTACTACTAAGTAGGACTGAACCCCGGTGTTGTTGATACCAACACAAACACAACAATTTCTGTAATGACAAGTGGTCATGATCAGACATGGCAGGGTCAGTCCGAGACTATCACTGAATCCCTGGATGCTAGAAATCTATCTTATGGCACTGGGCCGACTGCTTCGCATCTAAATTCTCTGTACACAACAGCTACTGAAATGACTAGTCGTCATGATCAGACAAGGCAGGGTCAGTCAGAGACCATCACTGAATCCAACACAAACACCACAGCTGTAATGACCAGTGGTGAATATCAGATAGAGCAGGGCCAGTCTCTTTGTCCTACAGTTACAAATCTGTCACTCAACGAAGTGCTAGCTGCCCTACAGGAAAACCCTATGTATGTAGATGTGACAATACCATCAAAGAACACAGCATCTACAGAAACAGCCGGCAGTAGTCATGATCAGACAGGGTAGGGTCAGTCTCATGTTGTCATTGAATCCAAAAAAC
>NW_017803713.1:2441428-2446164 GCF_001625305.1 Branchiostoma belcheri | reverse complement strand
ATCACGAAAATCCCGTGTCAAACGCTCCTCTAATTATCTTCACCAAGAAGCATCGCGCATCACTTGTGCGATAACGTGGTTAAAGGAGGACTAAAGTCAGGAGTAGGTGCATTTTCAAAACGGTTTTACGCAGGTCTATTGGCAGGTCTAAAGCAAAACCCGAAGCATTGCATTAACACATTGGAAAGGAAAAATAATTTGGTGTTGGACTAATTGATATTGTTTATTTTCTAGAACCAATTTGTTGAACGATATTCTAGATCCGCGTCCGCGCGTTCTGCCAGGCGCTCTTCATACTCTCTGGTATATTAGTCATTCCCCCAAGATCTGATACAAATAAAAAAGAAACGCAAAATATGTTATCTTAACTATTTTATGACCGATTACAATAGATGATAGGCCTGATATCAAAGTGGAGACCGTAAAAAACAGCCGTTGTGGGCGGTATGACAACACAGGGCAGCAGCCATCACGTGTCTCATGTATATTTGAGGCAATCAAACTGAGCTGCAGGGCTGATTATTTAAGTGCCAAAATACGTATTGCTGTATATTTAAAACCTTCATTGCATGCAATTTACTTGCATGCCAGAGTTTTATAAGAGCCTGTAATCCGACTGTTTACTTGTCTGACGTAATCTAGATAGATGATCTGATCCTAGTTAGTATTTTCTTAGAACCTGGTACGGTGAAAACAAGTAAATATGCATCTTGAGACCTGCATCGTGATTATAATTTTCATCGTGATCATAAATGTTAATGTTATTCAAATAGCCAGCTTCAGACAATCAACACCACCATATTCGTAAGACTAATCTTGGGTTGTTTCTCACACGGTATTACGGATCAGCTACCGAAGAAGGACACACCCTACAAGAACAACAGCACAACCTGTGCCCGAGGTCCTGTCAAGAAAGTGCCAGCTGAAGCTATTCTGAACCACTTAAAAGGTATGTTTCTGCCCGTGGATGAACATAAATGGTAAAATATGTTGTGCGTTAATCATGATAACTGGCCTGTGCGCATAGGTAGGCAATCAGGGGCAGATGTTAGGGAAGATTGTGCCGTTTTCTGACTGTCTGCAATGATAGACAGCTGTCAGAGAAGCCCGACGGTCAGAAAACGTTTAAAAAAACTTTCATCTTGATATCTGCTCGGAGATTAGGTTACTGTAGTTCTGACGAGAGTAACGGCGTTACTGCGCCACTATACTAGTAGTTTTATTTTGTGACGATGTACTCGGGACAAAGTCGGCCAGAACCAGAATTTTTAGATTGACGATAACTGCCTTCCAAGCCATCGCCTGTTTCGAATGTTTAAGGCCTGTTGTAAGTAAAATTTTCCCTCTCACATGGTTTCAGACAATTAACGTATATCGACACAGCTGATCATTTGTCTACACCCATCAAATCACATTATTATAGTACTAGTATTCAGAAGAGTGCACCTCACCAAGAGATATATTGTCATTAGCAGCTGAACATTTTAAAGAGAAGCGTTACATTCTCTATCCTTCTAACGATTTTCTTCTCTGAGAGGCACAAACAGAGTCATAGAAAAGAGCACACAATGTTGATATTCAAGCAGCAAGTCTCAGACAATCACTGACACGCACTCACTGTTTTGAAAAGTCAACCAAGGTTTTCCCTTTACAACCCTCCTTTCATGTTGATTTTCCAGTTAAATATTACC
Organism: Branchiostoma belcheri; assembly: GCF_001625305.1. Taxonomy (NCBI): domain Eukaryota; kingdom Metazoa; phylum Chordata; class Leptocardii; order Amphioxiformes; family Branchiostomatidae; genus Branchiostoma; species Branchiostoma belcheri. The sequence continues at coordinate 2,444,473 of NW_017803713.1, read as the reverse complement.
GATATATTTTAATTTGAGGTTCAACACATAAAGTTGGTTTGGCCTTACAAATGTGCATCCTGGTCTTTTTAGGCGTCAGGACACCATGGGAAGAAAGCTGCGACACATGCTGCTTTTCCTTCTCATCACCCTGAGGGAACCCAATATGCCAGAGGCTGGCTGCAACTGTGCGTCAGAATCAAGCTGCGAGTGCCGTAAAATGGGCTTCACCTTCATCCCGCAGAACTTTCCAACATCAATCTCTCGCTTGGTTTTGGCTCGTAATTGCATTGCAACTGTGAGCCAGCCCATGCTGCTGAGGTATAGAAAATTGATGTGGTTGAACCTTCAAGATAACCGATTATCAATGATTCGGCCAGGTACATTTCAAAATTTACCCCAACTAGGATCGTTGTACCTGTCAAACAACCAAATAACAATGATTCAGTCTGGTACATTTCAGAATCTCCCCCAACTAGTAGTGTTGCTCCTGGACAGCAACCAGATAACAACGATTCAAGTAGATACATTTCAAACTCTGCCCCGTCTACGAAAGTTAGACCTGACCAGCAACCAGATAACAATGATTCGGGCAGCTACATTTCAAACTGCACCCCAACTACAAGAGATGCATCTGACAGTCAACCAGATAAAAACGATTCAGGCGGGTACATTTCAAAATCTACCCCAACTGGAACGGTTATACCTGGGCAGCAACCAAATATCAGTGATACAGGCAGGTACATTTCAAAATCTACCCCTATTGGAAAGTTTGTAACTGAACCAGAACCAGATAACAGTGATTCATCCTCGTACAATTCCAAACCTACCCCAACTACAACGGTTGTACCTGTACAAAAACCAGATAACAATGATCCGTTCAGGTACATTCCAAGACCAACCCTTACTTGAACAGTTGTACCTGCACTGCAACCAGATAACAATGATTCAGGCAGGTATGTTTAAAAATCTGCCCCGACTAGAACAGCTGTGCCTGTCCTACAACCGGATAACAATGGTTCAGGCAGGTGCATTTCAAAATCTGTCCCGACTACAAAAGATAGACCTGTCCAACAACCAGGTAACACTGATTCAAGCAGGTACATTCGGGTAAACAGGATGTCATTCATTCTCCCTTCAGCTTTTGGCTTGCTGCCATCCATTCGTACCATTAAACTTTACAGTAACCCTTGGCGGTGTGACTGTAGGTTGGCTCCCTTCAGACTGAATATCACTAAGATTCTTTCAAGTAAGAACCATTTAATATGTACCCGACCCGCTAAATTTCGGGGAAAGAAGCTTAAAGATATAAATCTTGAAGACATTTGTGACGAATCAACCACACCACCAGTAACTATTGATATCCAAACCTCATCTGCGATGACAACATCTTCAGTTGGCAGCAAAGAAAGCAATGCTAGCCCGTCATCACCTCCTGTAGTCTCGACATCTTCCTTACAGTCCCTCGTCAGCCCATCGGAAAGTGCTTATTACTCTTACAATGGCCCCATTATCTATCGCTTTCTTGCAGCCAATGCAAGCAAAGCAAGAGCAACCCTGACCTCGCCCCTGACAACCCCTTCACCCAAACCAGAAACTGCTCCCGGTACCAACCTACCTTTTCTCCTTGGCTCTGTCTGTGGTCCAGTAGTTGGAATTGTCCTGATTGGCACCATCTTTCTCACAATTTGGTACAAGAGGAGGACAAGGTATCTTCTACTAGTAGGACTGAACCCCGGTGTTGTTGATACCAACACAAACACAACAATTTCTGTAATGACAAGTGGTCATGACCACCAGTGTGAAGATATGGACAGCTATTGTGATCAGGCAGGGCAGGGCCAGTCCCCGGCTATTAACCCTGAATCCACCACAAACACCACAGCTACTGTAATGACCAGGGGTCATGAAACACCACCAAAGGACCAAACAACTGCGAGTAGTAGCGATAAGACAGGGCAGGGCCTGACTCAGGATGTCATTGAATCTAACACAAACACCACAGTTACCGTAATGATCAGTGGTCATGATCAGACATGGCAGGGTCAGTCCGAGACTATCACTGAATCCCTGGATGCTAGAAATCTATCTTATGGCACTGGGCCGACTGCTTCGCATCTAAATTCTCTGTACACAACAGCTACTGAAATGACCAGTCGTCATGATCAGACAAGGCAGGGTCAGTCAGAGACCATCACTGAATCCAACACAAACACCACAGCTGTAATGACCAGTGGTGAATATCAGATAGATCAGGGCCAGTCTCTATGTCCTACAGTTACAAATCTGTCACTCAACGAAGTGCTAGCTGCCCTACAGGAAAACCCTATGTATGTAGACGTGACAATACCACCAAAGAACACAGCATCTACAGAAACAGCCGGCAGTAGTCATGATCAGACAGGGTAGGGTCAGTCTCATGTTGTCATTGAATCCAAAAACACAACAGTTACTTTAATGGCCTTTAGTGGTCATGGTCAGACACAGCAGGGTCAGTCTCAGCTAGGCTAACGCTGTATCTCCGACAGTTGCAACTCTGTCACTCAACGAAGTGCTAGCTGCCCTACAGCCAAACCCTATGTACGTAGATGTGACAACACCACCAAAGGATATAGCAAACATACAAACACCACAGCTACTGTATTGGGCAATGTATTGAGCCCTAAATTAACAATTCAGAAACTAAGATTTAAAAAATCGCGCTTTGTATAATGCTCCCTGCGTTCGACAACATATGTAATCTGTACATAGTTTCATACATATTATACTGCTACATACATACATACATGTATCTGTGCTATTAACATTACTTCAGCTAAATTTTGTACCTTTCCTTAAACGTTTATTAATAGTGCACAGCTAACATAAATGGGGGTTTCTATCCTAAAACATGGGGAAGGTGTGAGAATCAAGAGCCGCTCTTTTGGGCCGCGCCACTGACCCTGGTCGGGACAATGGATTTAGGAATCACATAGACCGAAGTCGTGTTTTTGAGAGATTTGGTGCTGATGTGGCGGAGCTTTCAGTCGATTGCTGATAAACTCTAGAGAACATATGGTCAGCTGC
>NW_017803713.1:2440352-2441408 GCF_001625305.1 Branchiostoma belcheri | reverse complement strand
GGGGAACATCCGCTGCATAGTCTACCTGTTCTGAGAACAAATGAAAATATGTGTGCTTCCATCGTTTGACCAGCTTCTTTTGTCGCAAAGCCGCGTGAGACAGCCTTCCCACACTCTCACTGGGGCAGCACCGCACTTCTTATGATAAGGTTTCAGAAAGACAGCCAATCTGGGCTGCATGAATTCACTGATCGAATTGTGTTTTTGTCTTCCTGGCAGATTTTTATCACCCCTCCATTTAAAATTGTTTTCCAACCACAATAACGGAGTGTCATTCGGCCTACTCCCGCAAACTGTAAAACCTCGCACAATTTTCTTCAACCATCCCGGAAAAAGATAGTTGTGGTGGGCTTCAAAGATAAACACTTCAAATCAGTAGTAATAGCCTGAATTGAAGCTGCGACCGATAAACGGAAATGAAATTCACGTGAAGCGCTTCCTCTGCAAATCGTTTTCGAGGCACAAAAAGGTGCAGTGACCTTTGCAAGTAATTTGAAGTTGATGGATACGCTTTTCTTCACGCCGTGTCCTCGCGCCAATTTGTGTTGACGAGCACCTTGAAGCGAACCTTTATTAACACCCGGTGCTTCGCTCACAAATTACTGTTCCAAGATAATGCCTTTCCCCAGATGATGCCGGATTTGTGGGCTTTACGACCAGACCGTTCAATGTTATCAACGAGGTACAATTTCCTCATACCGGCTTTTATGACACAAGTTCGGGACTGTGAAGCCGAAACAAGATGAGGCCACAACGATTTGATTAGTTTACGCGTTTCTCGTATTTCTTACAGCAACATGTCCACTGAGAAGGGAAATGAGTTATTGATGTCCATGAAGTGAGAGCTCGGGCTTTGAAGTAAGAATATATACAAAGCGGCATAGCTATAGTGTGGAATGATAGCTAACGTTCCTGGAATGATAGCTAACGTAGGTAAAAAAAAGATGAGGTATGATAAAAGATGTCAATATAAGATAAGCTTTAGTTTGTCACAAGATCTTTCCCGCCGGCTAAGAACACGTAACAAAGCGATAATGGGGAATGCAGATAGCGCAT
>NW_017803713.1:2439576-2440332 GCF_001625305.1 Branchiostoma belcheri | reverse complement strand
CGTAACGGAGTGAGGACCGGTCGCCGGCAAGTCGCGAGGGGCCAGGCGTGCGATGAATCATTATATCCGCCGGCCTGCCAGGGGACCGTGTAAGCCTCGCTAAGACGCTAGTTTATTCAGGGGTTAGACGAAGACCATTACGCAGGGACTGCCTTCCTTTATGTTTGTTAGTTTGGATCTCCACAACTAATTGTTTGCAGCATTTTACTTCCATTGATCAAAACGAGAATGACTCATGTTTGCTTCGTCGTGCTTGATACATCGATCAGTAAAGCCCGCTGAATATCACGACAGCGAATCGGTTGATTAAAATGGACATTAACGATCGCCAAGGGTGGACGTGTGGTATATGTGATACTGTTACGGATGACATTTATTGTTTCTATTGCCTTTATTACGTACGTAGTATGTGTGAAGGTGAAGGTCACTATTGTATATAATATAGAAAAGTGTTGAGCGCATATTCTACTGGACTCCTTGTGTTGCTGAAAAAAAAAAACACAACAGAAATTTCAATCCCGGACTCGAGTACTGGAACCTTGTTGGGGAACATCCGCTGCATAGTCTACCTGTTCTGAGACAAAATGAAAATATGTGTGCTTCCATCGTTTGACCAGCTTCTTTTGTCGCAAAGCCGCGTGAGACAGCCTTCCCACACTCTCACTGGGGCAGCACCGCACTTCTTATGATAAGGTTTCAGAAAGACAGCCAATCTGGGCTGCATGAATTCACTGATCGAATTGTGTTTTTGTCTTC
>NW_017803713.1:2438890-2439556 GCF_001625305.1 Branchiostoma belcheri | reverse complement strand
TGGTATATGTGATACTGTTACGGATGACATTTATTATTTCTATTGCCTTTATTATGTGTGAAGGTGAAGGTGACTATTGTATATAATATAGAAAAGTGTTGAGCGCATATTCTACTGGATTCCTTGGGTTGCTGAAAAAAAACAACAGAAATTTCAATCCCGGACTCGAGTATTGGAACCTTGTTGGGGAACATCCGCTGCATAGTCTGCTTGTTCTGAGACAAAATGAAAATGTGTGTGCTTCCATCGTTTGACCAGCTTCTTTTGTCGCAAAGCCGCGTGAGACAGCCTTCCCACACTCTCACTGGGGCAGCACCGCACTTCTTATGATAAGGTTTCAGAAAGACAGCCAATCTGGGCTGCATGAATTCACTGATCGAATTGTGTTTTTGTCTTCCTGGCAGATTTTTATCACCCCTCCATTTAAAATTGTTTTCCAACCACAATAACGGAGTGTCATTCGGCCTACTTCCGCAAACTGTAAAACCTCGCACAATTTTCTTCAACCATCCCGGAAAAAGATAGTTGTGGTGGGCTTCAAAGATAAACACTTCAAATCAATAGTAATAGCCTGAATTGAAGCTGCGACCGATAAACGGAAATGAAATTCACGTGAAGCGCTTCCTCTGCAAATCGTTTTTCGAGGCACAAAAAAGGTGCAGTGAC
>NW_017803713.1:2401911-2438870 GCF_001625305.1 Branchiostoma belcheri | reverse complement strand
ATACCGGCTTTTATGACACAAGTTCGGGACTGTGAAGCCGAAACAAGATGAGGCCACAACGATTTGATTAGTTTACGCGTTTCTCGTATTTCTTACAGCAACATGTCCACTGAGAAGGGAAATGAGTTATTGATGTCCATGAAGTGAGAGCTCGGGCTTTGAAGTAAGAATATATACAAAGCGGCATAGCTATAGTGTGGAATGATAGCTAACGTTCCTAGAATGATAGCTAACGTAGGTAAAAAATATGAGGTATGATAAAAGATGTCAATAAGATAAGCTTTAGTTTGTCACAAGATCTTTCCCGCCGGCTAAGAACACGTAACAAAGCGATAATGGGGAATGCAGATAGCGCATCGGGTATTGGGGGGAAAACCACTATCTTATGCTAAAACGATTACCCAGCTCTGAATTTTGTTGTTTGAGTTTCTCGTTAAAGCCAATGGCAGACCTGAAATGTAAAGCAAAGGAAAAGTATTTTATTATCAGTTGGTAAAGTTTGGAAGCGAATGCATATGGGTCCCCAAACAGCCGATCACATTGATGTTACGTGAAGAGATATTGGAGGATATGTTGACAGTTTGGTGATCCAGCCCTGAGGGATGTCACGGGAGGAGGATCGCGTGCTGCCTCATCAGATCGACCTAACGTTAATGTATCTGTGCAGCGGGGATCAGCAGGGACGTAACTTCACTCTACATCAAAGGGACGCATTTCCCTGCCGCCATACCTCTGTCAATATTCATGGTATCCGCGGGAACACAAACTTTCACAAGGTACATGTATCATAGTTTACCCCATAAACTCTCAAATTGCATTGTTTTGGATTGCTTGGTTATTCATGGTTGACAAATCAAATTCAGAAAAACGATTGTCCTGTCCGAACCTAGATCAACCCAGCTTAAAAAAATACACACATGTATTAACTTTTTCCTGAGGCCGAACCACAACAGAAAAAGTACCGAAATCTATGAATGACTATGTCGATTATTTTATTAAGTAACAGCCAAAAAGGCAACAAACAAACACGTGTAAACGCTTCTGCAGTGATACTAATGATCCACCCGTTAAACTGATAAGAAAACAAACTCGCTGCGTTCTGTCGCGATGCCCTCCCATGAGGCCTAGTCCTACCTGGTCATGAGGGCCGGAGCACGGCTGTAGGAGTTCCGTCCACTCCACCTCTGACGGCGCCTCTCCCACCGCCGCCGCGGCCACGCCCTCCTTCATCAGGGTGGACTCCCGCAGGCACGTCTTGGAGGCGAGGGACGGCAGACTCATCTGTGACGTCAGCTCGCGGAGCTTCAGACTGTACTTTTCACCTTTCCGCCCTGAAAACAAATAAACAAAGGAGCTTAAATTATACCAGTCTTTCCACCTAGAAGCAATGGTGATCAAATAATGAACAGCAAAGGGCTTATCAAAACCACTGGTGCTCTCCTTGGTGCTGAATGCCATCCGTCCAACCACACTTTCGGCGTTCATTCCTCCACTGCCAAAAAGAAGCATAATGGTCTGCACTTTTTCCAGTGTCCCCTTAAAACCTATTCTATGTTATTCATTGTAATTTATCAATGTCTGGTTTCAATTTCGTAACTGTGAAGTTTTTGAAAGAAAACCCTTCACAGAATATTTCACATGAAACACATTTCATATTGTTATTGTTGACATCTGTTGATGTAGATGATATGTGTTTCTTAAAAAAATTGTAAAGTAGGTAATTATGAAAGTTACTTATAAAAGAAATCTGGTCTCCTATCCTTCTAGTCGAGCTCAACTGCTGATCCATTAACAAGATCGTGCCAGGAGACAGAATAATCGGCTAAGTACCGATCCCAACGCTTTATCTGGGTATTTCAGACGTCACGACTGTTCCCACAGCTGTGCGTGGATAATAAGGTTATAGTAATCCGAAGAGCCTTCTATCCGATTGTGTGTAAAAGTGAACGTCGAACTTTGCGTCGCTAAAATACAACATGAAAGGAAGCAACATGATTTGATTCAAACCTATTCATTTCCTCGTCTTGTTCTTTTCACGCGTACACATTTTCAGTTGACTTACAGTTTGAAAGCTGCTTCAGAATAGACATCCGAATCAGCATGAGAAGTCAGGAGGAATTGAGTTTACAATATATACTAATTTCAGGGATGATATCCTCTTGGGACATCAAAATATAACACAAGACTGCGAAAATGAGTTCGTTCCGGTACAAGACGCTTTAGGGTGCATGTGCTCATCATCTTACTTTTTTTAGACAGTAACGACACATTTTCTCATTTTGTTGTAGTTTTAGGTTGATTTGCGGTACCATGTCTCTCGAAAAGGGTTGGAATTCTACATCATCTCGGAAAACAGACTACAATCAATACAGGCATATATTTGCCATGTATTCATTCATTTCAGGTGCGCGGTCATTGCCTTTCAACCCGCTGTGCTGTACGCCCATGACACCGGCTTGTCACAAACTAGTCCTGCAGAACTCCGGGGACGGCTGGTGCCGACATGTCTACTCTGACGGTTACACAAAACACAATTTGTGTGTAGAGTTAAGGCGGGATGGGGGTGCAGGATATACATGCCGCACATAAAATATGTTGCAGATTATGTGTGTCTTGAACCTCTTTGTTTAGTTCTGTCGTTTTCTTGATTTGGTGCCAAATGTGACAAAAATAGCTATATCTGCAGCTCTCAAAGTAGTGTGTATAAAATATTGACAAAGGCAAAGAGATGATGTCTCCTCATTTTGATACCATTAGGGAAATATTGCTGCCAGATGTGCCGCAAACGTTTAAAAATTCAATGTTCGAAGCTTTCCATTCCATCATGTACATGCACAGTAAAGGTCGAGCATGTTATTTCTGAAATGGAATACATCATTTAACTTTATTATATAGATAAACTATAGATTTCTTCCTATCTTTTAAAGCACAAGTGATTGGTGTTGTCCTTGGTGCTGAACGGAGTTCCGTTGAAGCATAGTCTCATCTTCAACGGCTTGTCGCCTTATCTAAATCCCTCAGCTCGACCCGCAGGCAGAGTCTGGGTCGTTTGCCATCAGATAGGCAAGTTGTAGTGGACACGTGGAATAAAGACGTGCTCAAGTTCCCCCTGAATATTTTCTAGTTCGACCGTGAGATGGCAAAATATCCCTCTCCATTAAGGAACTGCTCACATGATAACGCAAGGAATGATTGAGGGGCTTAAGCCAAGTTGATAAACAACTGCTTGGTATGCTTGAATAGCGTTTATACGTATTGATTCGCATTTCTTGACGATGAAGTATCAGCCCACAACATGTCAACTGGCCTTCTTTACTTCCATGGCTTCCATACGGGGTCAAAACAAGGAGGTACGGAAACATCTGGAGTGACGTCTTTGGAGTCAATCGATGTGTTGCTATGGAAATAGAAACCTGTTCTGACATATGTTGCCTATGAAAGCCTGCCGCGAGGTTTGTGTCACAACATCCAATGGTAGACTGGACATGATGTAAGAATTGAACCAGCATGGCGAATAGAAAACCGAGAAGGGCGGAGAAAACTGTTGCCAGATCTTTTAAACTGGTTGTCAGATCAGATCTTCTGTTGTGCCCCAATGGTCAAATAATTAGACGAAGGGATAACGTTAGATGAGATGAAGCGTCCATCAAAATTAGTGGTTCGGTCAGTGAGACGGTACCTGACGGTCCGTCAGATTTTTGTGTTTCTAAGTTTTTTGTCTATTAGGGATGGTTGTACGAGAGTGAACGAGTTAGTGAGGAAACGGTACGGGTTTTTTTTTCATTTCAACATCTGCTCGGAGATGATGAAAGTAATTCTGATCTGTAGTCATGTCTTTTTGGAGTGGGGCAAGGTTCGGAATGCACCATTCCCTGATGCAATACACATGACGTGGGTGGGAGTGTACAGGTGTTTCCCACGATTATCTACTGCGCACGGCACGAGACCCGGACAGACCCCCGCTCCCGTGGGCCCGCCCTCAGGGATGTTCAGATACGATATTTGGACGTGCGGGTGGTTCTGATGACAAGGAGGGATGGTTATTAATTCCTCCGCACCTGCACAGAGCGGATTTCCATTTAAGGCACTGCTCACATGTATACAGATTAATTTTCTTGGATGGCTCTGAACGTTAGATCCTGACTATAAAACGCGAACATATCGTACCGGAAGAAACAATCAAAACACACAGAATCATAATTCTTGGCATATCTCTTGTGGCAACTTGAACACATATACGTTGAGTAGGCATTTCAGACAATACAGAAATATGTCAATCAAATAGACATGTACGCAAGAAAGGCGTAAGAAGGCCACAATTGTAAGGTTTTGGATATACAACGCGTAAATTTTCAACAGTCAAGCAATTTGTCCTCCATGAAATTTTGATATCAAAAGGTTTCAATTTTAGGGTCTATCTTTACAAGCAATGACTTATAGGAGGACTAAACTCTGAGCAAACCAGTAGCCATTTATTCAGTCTGAGGTATCACAAAATATATTATTATGGGAATAGTGATGTGCGGAAGACTCGACAATGATGACTGCGACTATTCTGCGATGTCACGTCGTTCCCTTTAACTGCATTAGGAGCGCTGAGAGAGGATGAAAAACAGGAGGATGCCTGCAGATGAACACCTCCACAGGCGCGCGTGCCTTTTTATGGACGGAAAACCATTTATTCTTGATAGGATTTCTCTTTAAATGTGGACTGCACGAGCAAATACATGTCTTATATACAGCACAACAAAGCAGGAGTTAGATGGAGTCTTTTGACAGCAGATCGTACAAATTGCCCAATTTTGTTCGCAGTGACGTTCTTGTGGCTATCACATGCAAGCACTATTTTAGAGTGGTTAACGCCTTTATCACACCGACATGGAGTGGATCGTCAAGGACACTGTAACGTCACGTGTTGCGCAGACCTGAGGTGTAGAAGTTCTATCTAGTTCTCGAGTAAAAATGCATTGCTCCCGTCGGGTCATATTTCTAACCATGTCAGTATGTACGAAAAAAAGGCAGAAATATTGTTTTTTGATTATCAGTACACCTTTGACTGCGGAAGAAATAAATACATTTGTCGTAGGATTTGCAGTTTCGTTTCAAACTCAGTGACAAACTCAAGGATCATTATGTACATTCATCGTTTTCTAGTTCGAGTATTATGTCCTGCCGCATCATGTAAGTTGGGTGTTAATCGTGGTTAAAGTTGTGGGGCTGTGTCAGTGCTGTACAATCGATCGCGTGACCTCGATCCAAACACCTGTCGCATCACCCCTGCCTGGCTTTACCGGCAGTTATTGTCCTCAACTCAGCGGGAACACGTCAGCTTTTCTCTCTACGCAAAATGTAAAACTAGGAGTAGATAACGGAAACTATTACTCTTCCCCTAGTATACGATTTTCCTTATGTTGTAATTTTATTATTTTAATATGTGCAAATAAAGCAATTTCTAGTTGTGCTCTTTGGACTTTGGACTGTGCATTTTTCTTTGGACAGAAGAAGTGGTGATGCCCCACTAGAGACGCTAGAAAAAATACACATGTACACAAAAAAACAAGCCCGCATATCTGCTTGGAGATTAACAGACAAGTTTTGTTGGTTGAACATCTGTTACAGTTCGCTTCTATTCGTGATCTATAGCAGCCGCTCAGCTCATGCCATTAACTGTACGGAGGTATCAAGGCAAACGGGACTGAATGAGGCGGGGACACGCCGAGGAAATCGGAGCACTGTGAAACACTGAAAGGTTTATAGCGGTTGGGTGCGTGTCATACGTTGATAACATCATGTCACACAAAGTTAATGTGCTAGTTCTCGGACTAAACAAACAAACACAACAAAAATGAACTGGAATATGAACATGAAAATAACCCTAAGATCAATGGAAGCCGTCTCGTCCTCCTGCTAAATCTTAAGTTGATGTCTGAGAGACAAGGAAATTGAATAATGTAATCTAAGCTATCTTTTGGAGGATAGGCAGATAGCGTCTGCAGAAGTTATGGTTCCCTCCGAGCCAAGATCGTACAGTTACAGGCGGATATAGACACGCACAATGTCGTGATTATTAAATGTCAGACGTTATTAAACAGATAAGGAACTGTGTAGTCCGTGGAAATTGATGGTGAAGGTAAGTAGCTCAGTGATCCAATAAAACATCTACTGATCTCCATGGAGCCGCCGGCGGTCGGTGCCGACGTGGGGAATTATAAATCAACTTTATCTGAGCCCGGCTGTAAGTGCTGAGTCGGCGGTTTGTGGGAGTGATGGGGAGGGGGGGTAGGTGCCGAGCCCGTGGGCGCGTTTACTGGTCAGTAATAAAATCAACTTACGTTGATACTAAAATTAAACGTTTCTGCAACGGTTAGATATCTATATACTCTCAGGTTGTTGGCAATATTTCCATTTTCATACTACATTCATAGCATTACCTAATGTAATTGATAGAACAATTCAGAGTCAACGGTCTGTGTGACCCTTTCACATCCATGCAGTTTTAGTTTGTTTTAGTTTTTTTTTCGCATTCTTTATACTAGTACCCAAAACGATTTTTCTGGCAAGTATCGTATCTTGTTGTGAAATCAAATAAACAACAAGATTATTGCACTGTAAATTAAGAATGCATCGTATTAATCAAAGAAATATGTTATTGCAATGTTTGCCTGAAGGCCAAGTGGCGTACATATTAACACTCCAAATACTATATATATTCAATGAAGATCTAGATCTTGACTTGTTGAGTTTTCAAATGAACCGTAATGATGACTCACATTTGTCTCTGCACGACTTGAGGAGGTGGCGGCACCGGGTACTCTCCAACACGATGACGTAAACCGCGGGAAACATGGCGGGACCGGAGGGTAGAACACACCACAGGGTCCACTGCAGAACGGTCTGTCTGATCCTCAGCCCGAAGTACGTCATGGTAAACATGACCAGGCCGGGGACCCACGGGATGGCGATGATCAGAACAGCCGCCCCCATCCGCGCGAACACCGCCGCGTCCCGCTTTATTATTCTCTCCTCCATGGGCAGGGAGGCCTTCTTTAACTGTCCCCTGATACAACAAGGCACTGCGGACAGGCAGACGAAGATGGTCAGTATGATAGCACAGTTTAAGAAGAGAGTGAACTCTAGTTTGTGCTCGGTTTTGGTTCCTTTGGGTAGGCACAAGACCTCGTGATACGTGGTGACAGTCGGCGCGTGGTCCTTACTGAAGAAGATGGACAGAGCTGGAGGAAAGCCGGCTAAGATTAGGGCGGTCATCCACTCTGCGATAGCGATGACTTTGTAGACGGGGAGGTAGTCCTTGCCGCGGCGCATTCTGCGCGGGCAGACCTGGCGGACGAACATGCTAACGGTAATGGTCAGGCTGAGCCAAAGGGACAGCTCCGAGAACAGGATGCCGAGAACGCCCTCTACGTTACAGAGGATCTGTAGCGACGCAGCGGACAGGTGGCCGTTATGGTGCAGGAAGTCCCCCGTCACCAGGCCGGAGAGATACACTACCAGCCCGATGTTAGAGCCCGCCAGATTGTCCAGGAGGAGAGTGTTGACGGCGCCTTCTTTAGGACGGCGCCGGCGGCATAGGAATGCGGCGTTCCCGACCAAAATCAGCCCGGCTACGGTACAGATGGCCACGGTCAGGGTCAGGTCTATCGAGCGGACGGGCGGGGAGAACCCCTGACCGTCGTTGTCTGTCGAATTTGTCTCCATTAAAACTCCTCCATCTAGTCATACATATCGCTACATACACAATCAACAATGCCTCCCGGTGACGTGACCCGTGGAAACGACAGGTTCAAGCACCTATTACCGGCTGCGATCGGCCCTCATAGCCGCCACGGGACCAGCGCACCTCTCCGACAACTCTACACGTTGCCACCCTTCAGCCCAGGTATATCCTTGGCGACGCGTTCCTCCCCTCCGTTCGCCTCCAAGAAGCATTGCCGGCTGGAACAGCAGACCTTACCAGGGCGTGTGCGCCTGTAGTGCCGAGCGTGAGTCAATGTAAGATCATTAGCTCCAGACGCACGCGCCGCAGACTCACATGCAATTCAAATTCCACACAAACAGCACGGTTGGATGAGCTTAATAAACGTAATGAATATCCACATCACAAAAGAGGCATCCGCGCGGGAGGATCGCCTCAGACACGGCTTTTGAAATATTCCACTCTAGTCAGCCATACAGCCTTGACGCGAAAGGCTCCTCTCTGTCGAGCACAGAAAGCAAGTCTAGTCTCTGCAGCAGGCTTCGAGGTGTTGTCAGTTTTTGCCGGCCTCCATACTGTTTCCTTATTGTTACAATATGTTCTGATGGCTCCTGTTTCTCTCCAAAAATGACATCAAATATGGTCCGGGGTAGTAGAAACATTTATCTGTTTGTTTATTGAAACTGCAAATATAAACATTGCGTAAACAAACAAAAATAGCCGTGGTCCTAATGTCTAATTAGCCAAAACTTGCAATATCGAAACGCCAGCCGTACAAAAGCCTGCCATGCAGTCTAACCCGGTAGGCAATTCGCAGATTGCCAATATAACAAGCGCTCCTCTATCTTCTGCATCACTTGTGACCTCTGACATTTCATCGCTTTCCGAAGTAAAGAAACAGGAGTAGTGTCTGCCCGGATGTAATTCCGGTTAGGAAGGCTGGCGGTAAAATTGGACGCCGATTGGGGCGGTTTGGGGGTCGTTATTTACTCTGTCATGTTGAGATCTTGATATTTTTCCAACAAAAGCCTGAAAGCGCCCTCATGCTCCCTGTTGACGTTTGTGATACGTTGAGAAAACCCCGCACAAAGTAATCCCTGAATAAGATGAGTTCAGCAAGAACCGAGGGACGTTAATGCTCAGGTTGTGTTGCTTTAATCCTGGAAAAGGACCTTATAATTGTAGTGCAAACTCCGCCAAGGACAACCTGAGCCATTCTACAAGCCTGCCTCGTTACGGGATCTTGTCAGAAACAAATTATCTGCCGGGCAATTATTGGGATCGATCGTTTTTACCGCCCGCGGCCTTTAAGAATAACAACGGTAATCCTGTGTCATTAATAACCGGGCTGAACAGGGAAACAGGCGCGGTTTAGCCTCCACAACTTTTCTGCTGTGTTACTATCAATACTACCGTTTCCCGTTGAACCTCCTGTTTCCCTATAGTAATAGCTTTCCAATGGCTCCCGTTCCTACGTGTCCTACGTATACACATTACACAGTCAAATGCTGCTGGAGATAGAAGCCACAAGAAGCAGGTAGTTATAGGAAAACAGGACGCAATCAGTAAAAATATCCCCACCGCGGAGTCTGATTTGTAGGCTAGCCTGTCGCTACCCTATGGCGCACCCGCTCTTTTTCTTAATTGTATGATTAATGCATTGACAGACAAATAGCAACACAATAAAAATTTATTGGCGCGCATTGCATTGCTGAAATATTCATATTTCCGGCCACTTATAAAAGTTGTAAATTTTGCTGTGGTTTTACGAGGCACTCGGGCCTTTTTCGTCTGGAGTTATCTCAAAGGGAAATTGTGCCACTTCCAGAAACCAAAACCACTTACCTAGTCATGTGTCAAACCTGGTTTGTGTCACTTTACGGTAACTGTTGACATTTATGTGGACTGTTTTGTTAATTTGTTTATGGCCATACTTGTGCGTATTCCCACCGGGCGTATTCATCTCTTAGGACCCAGCCACAATCGCCGTACTCGTACGTTAGGTTTACGATATCAACATGAGGGCATTCCTGTGGCAGTCCTAAACATTCAGCCGTCTTGGGACGGTAAACGTTGACGTAGATCTTTGCCGGAACAGCCTGTCATGGCGGCACTGAAAACCCTGCCAGAAACAGATCGCAGGACGAATGTGACCACAGATGTACATATCCGTAAATATTCAGTCCCGTTTTCTAACTACTGGTTTTCCCTGACTGTGTGAGTGGTTGTCACAGTAACCCGGCTGTCAGAAAACGTTGCGATCTTCTAACCCAACATCTGCTTGGAGATCGGCATGAGTCCGGAGAATGCATCCAATCAAATGGACCATTTATAACCAGCGCCTCTAGCGGTATCGAGTGTGACTACAGCAGTCACCTGTTGTTAACATTCTCAGAAGTTTTCCTCGCGTGATAAGCATGAGGCGGATTTCACCGTCGGAAGTCTACGGTGTCACAGTGATATCCAATCAGATACATGACTCCAACTTTTCCTACGTCTTTTAGGCGTTTTGCTTGCTTTTTAAGTTTCATTTTGTCAAGCCTGACAGAGACTTGTGTAGAAACTGGCGTTTTTACCTACGGGGAAGTTTTGGGCCCCGTTTTAGATCAAAATGAGCAAAGGCGTGAGTAGAAGATAGTAAATACACAAACCCTAACCTATAAACCTAACACCAACCTAACCTTAACCCGACCGGAGGAGTGCCTGCCCAATCCATGATAAATTGGATCAGAGTAGGTTGAATGAACGTCCTTGAGTCGATAGTTTTTTTCATTCATCAGTTAGCAATTTTTATGGTCAGGATTGTGCTTCAAATTAGCCTGAAGTTACTACGAACACACTGTTAAAGAGGCGACAAGTTAGTTGAACGTCAAACAACACAGAAGAAAGTACCCTTGAGGAGAGAAGCAGTGTTTCAATAGTCCTCAACATTATGTGTTATATACAATTTCCGGAGGTTTCGAATCTCAGATTTCTCGCTATCTATTCCTTTCAGTACGAAAACGCTCACCAGTTGTAGAGAGACATAAAAAATCGCCTTAGGCGTGTAAAACAAGCCGGAGCCATACATTTACTTGGAGATTAGTCTCTGCACTCTTGTCGCGTCAACAAAGTTTCAATAGTAAATGGCCGATAGTTAACTCAGTGTAACAATACCTGCCATGTAAGCGAGAGTGGTAATCTAGCCGGGAACACACACAGTCACGACCGGTCGCCAACCCGTATCAAAAGTCCATCAGTCACCTTTAAAAGCCCTTTATCCAAGGCCGTATTTTACGTATCCAAAGCAGACCCATTGCCATGTTGTTTCACATAGTCGAACGCTGCCCAAACACCAACACGATACTGATCAAACATAGAAAATCGCCATAAATCAGTGTTCTGTCCTGTTGGCGGGAAACCCGAGCTTGTGGTGCCTTTCATCGGAACTTACCCGATCCTACCAACATGTGATGAGGCGTTTCTTCAACACCCAACCGACGTGCGAGCTGAAAACTACTGCGCAACACGAAGGTCTACGACCTCTTCGAAAACACTCCGGTCACAAAGGAACGACAAACATACTTGGAAACCCGAGAAAAACCTGTGATTCAAAGGCCTTGAAAAGAAGAGTATAAAAAATCAGCGACTGCATTGACCGGAACAAACTGTACTGTCAGTCGTGTTAGCTGAAGTTGGGCAAAACATCACCAAATCATCTGCCATTTCTTCCACACAAAAAGATAATCTACGGATGCCTTACACCTCATCCTGGTGAGTTTTCTGTTGCTTTAACATCGCTATAGATCGTAAAGCGGGATCATGGGTCTTTGCTTGCAGTAAACCTCCTTAATCACACAAGCAGGCAGCAAACTGCAATCAAAACGTCAATCATAGACTGCTACAGACGTTATGTAATCAAAGGCACACGCGGAATGTTACTCACTTTGAAATTTTACATGTGTGACTCGGTATGAAGGAACTTCGAAGCGGAGGTTGTTCCTCATACCAAGCGGGTTATATGTCCTTACTGATAATTTAGTTAACTGTCCTTTTCTCACGCTGCCGTGTGGAGAAATTCAGACATTGTTATTCAAATTCAGTCTGGTTTATTCACCAAAGTAACGCTACAACAATGTGTAAACTTCATGCAGCCAAGGCAGCACCACTTCAGTTAGTTAGATAACACTAGTACCACTCTTTCATACCCCAGCTAACGTTTTGGAAAAACAAACAACTGATCAGATTGCTGTTGCCTTAAAGAATAGTCAAACGTTACACCCGCACGCGAAACTGCTGTTGGAAGATGATATACTGTAGCAGGTAACGGAAAATTCTTCTTTAGCAATATGTGAGGGCGCTTTCATGAGTTCTTCAAGGTTTTTTACCAGACGTGACCCTCGACCGGCACCGGCGTCCTTTCAACTTGACCGGAAACGACCAGGGGTCGCCGCTCTTTATATAGGGGAGTAAATCTAGATGTTGTTTTTCCCTACCTACCATTGAGCCATCTGTCACACCCCGTGTATCATATATAGAAACTCCGGGTGAGACGAATGTATAAATGATCTGTCACCAGGGGTATTCAGCTTAGTTACTAGTTGGATGAAGCAACGACGCCGGTGTGAGGACATATAGATATACTAGTATATGGCACGGTTCTTGCCTTATATCTGTACTTCTCACTGAAATAAGTTCACTAACGGACTGCACCATGCACGCCATTCACAGAGGCAAGAATAAGCACCCGGGACAAGACTTCGGAAACTCGCTGATGATGGCGAGCTCCTTCCCGAGCGTGCTGTCCCCGACGGGCGGCGAGCGCGACCCGACTCTACCCGGGGACTCCCCGGTCATCGTCATCCCAAAAACCGCCGACACCGTCATGAAGGTGATTTTTATATTTTTTTTAAACTCAATTTGGCTTTTTCCTTCCGTATCTACATAATGATGTTGGAGGCGTCTCTGTCCTTCCCCCCAAACATTATCATCATTATACTAGCAATATCATCATTACTATCATCTTTATATTTATAATTATAAGGTGCGGCACCAGAACGACATCCAGAACCGCAGGCGTCAGGAGGCGGTGAAATCGGCGCAGCTCCAGAGAGACGCCGTCATCAAGTACCTGACAGCAGAGCAAAGGCGTCTTCAGGTGCGCCTTGCGCAGCTAAGGTCAAAGACCGCCGCGGTTACCGGGTATCTGTCGGACGGGGGGACGCCGAGGACAGGTAGGAAGGCGCAAGGCCATGTCCAGGAGCTGTTCATTTCCCAGCCACAGCGAGGAACGACCGCTCTGAGTGATCGGCCCAGGACCAGACAGAACACGTCTCCGCCCAGCACGGCACCCGCGCGGCCAGTTTGCGCCACAGCCAGAGACTTCACCACAAGGCAGCGTTTCAGCGCTGGGAAAGAGAACGATCCGGTAACGCACGAAGGCACCCTTAGTTCACGAACGCAGTACCGAGACCACTACCTGGTCAGCACTCCGCCGAACATCCGGCGCAGGATCGTCGGACAGACCCGTTCCCTCGTGCCGCCCTCGCCGCTCGCCAGAACGACATCTCAGTCAGCCGAAGAGGTACGGGCCGCCAACCAACCCCCCGGCAGCCCCGTGCCTAACGGTCTTCACCGGGCGAACTCTTCCGATGAACATCTGTACGACCCAGGCTCACCGAAAACGTCCCGGTTATCCCCAACTGGTCTTGACGCTACAAAAAACTCGCCGACGACGTTTCCTCCCATCCACGCGCACAAGTCTGCCAAGAAGGTGTCCGACACGGAAGCGTGGAGAATCCACAACTTAGCGCGGGAGTACCTGAAACAGCCGGACCTTACTCTGTCACCTCCGCCACATGGCCAAGAAAAGTGGGCCCACACACTGTCTTCTTACCAAACTAACGGAGGACAAGACGCCGACGCACCTTCACCTGCAAACGACGATGCTGTGGAAGCCGGGAGCCAAGGACTGCGGCCGCCGCCGATGTGTTTTGAGCTGCACTTCGGGTCTCCCTGGGAGCGTCCAGACTCGGGCAGGAGCTGCGGCTCTACCTTAAGCGCCAACGGTTCCTTCTACTCGGAGATGAATCAAGACGAGCTGTTGGTGCTACCTCGCAGCCGGGCGCTCGCCTATCTCCACCCGAACACCTGTGTGCAGATGAGACCGTCGGAAATCGTCTCGAAGATCGAGGTGGCGACGGGGAAGACGGGGATCATGGCGTGGCTGGGGGAGGGCTCGTCCGGAATGGGCCGCGCCATGAGGGAGACCGCACTCCGCAAGAAACACGAGTAATGTCTTCAAGGTGTTCATGTACTTCTAGTTAGGTACGGACGTATATCTTGCTTTTATTTTAAGACATTTCAATTAATTGTTGTTGTGATTCACTATTGGTAAAATGTAGGTCAACAAACGTCCTGTCAATAGTTACAATGATGTCCATAGGTTAGCACTATTTTTTGGGTCTTTTCGCTCCTTTTGTACGTATTAAGGAAGCACATTCTTATTGGACGCTTTTACAGACATACATATTGAGAAAAAAAACCCAGCAAAAACAAGACACATTGACTGATAAGCTAGTTCTGTTGCCTTCCTGGAATGAACAGACAGGATCAAAAAGTGTTTCTGATGTACATGTATCAGTGATTTAATCAAGTTCATTGGTTTCCCTAGATATGCTCAGTTTGACTGACAACAATGTAAACATAAAGTGCTGAGCACAGGTAATCCACAGTAAGTTTTTTTTAATATCAGATTCTATATAAATGTATATTTCAATAATAAACAGACTATTGCAGTGTTCTCCTGCCATTGATTGTTATAGAACGGTTTTATATCATGGTGGTTTTACATGTACACATAAAATTTTAGTCATGCTTGGACAAAGATTATCAGCAATGATCCATTGTTTCTTTTAATACCTATAAACTATATCATTGCTAAGAAATGGGGGATGTTAGGATACCTTGATCTTAAATCCTAAGATATATATCATATGACATAAGTACCAGAGATGAGAGTCCCAGTAACACCTGTCAGTGCTACATGTATCTGTCTGTCTTACAGACAGGGTTGATAACATCTTTATCAGACTGGTGGGAATTCTATATCTCTGCTATCTGTTTGAAGTAGTCTCTGTTGGTTGACTTAAAGACAGAGCAGACAGCATCTTGATAAGACTTGAGGTGGGAAGACTTAATTCCTTTAGTCTCAGCACCAGCTCAGGAACACTGAGGGAGCCTGTAAGGACGACAGTAACAAAATACCCCCTTTCTTATCAATGATACAAAAAAGTAGTAAAACCAATGATAGTTACTGACTAAATTGCAGTTCATAATACCAATATTTTGACCCCCAAAATTGCATGTTTTACCTGCTATTTCACAATCTTATATACAATTTGCAGGTGCCTGTGAGTATTTTGAAACCTTGGGCCCAATATGGGCGGCAGTAATACAATACTTTGTTTGTGTGAACTGATACAAAACCCGACAAATGGCAGCAGGGGATTACAAAACATGATAAATGGTCGGGGGAAACCTGAAAGGGAATCAGGTCAGGGTCGCAACAATACCTGCTGTAATAGTTCAAGGCACGCTCCATGTCTCGTGCACATTCCAAAAACGTGAGTTGCACGTATGAGATTACTTAGTCTTTGTCATGTTTTTCTGTCCTTCATCAAAGGAACAAGAGGTGACGAAACACTGCCCTAAAGAAAACAAACCATGCGCTGGGTGATAGGGTTCACAACACCTATTAGAACATTGTTTTTTACTGAGATGATATGCAAGTGTGATAAGGTTCACAACCAGCCATTAGAAAGCTGTTTTTAACTGCACTGATACAAGACTGAATGCATTGGAGGGTGTCCTATGAAATTCAAACCCTATACTTAAGGCCACACCAATTTAATTTGTTGGTTCTCGGATTTTTTCAGAAAAAATATGAAGCGACAGGGCGAAAAAAAATAAAAATAAAAACAGGTCTAGGCATCCTATTATAGGCTTAAATGCTATGGAATGAGCCATGAAGTCAACACAAAATGCTGGGTTAAAATTTAAACATTGAATTTTGAACTTTTAATCAAACCACTGCAATGATAG
This sequence comes from Branchiostoma belcheri, assembly GCF_001625305.1. Classification (NCBI taxonomy): domain Eukaryota; kingdom Metazoa; phylum Chordata; class Leptocardii; order Amphioxiformes; family Branchiostomatidae; genus Branchiostoma; species Branchiostoma belcheri. The sequence goes on along the minus strand of NW_017803713.1, from coordinate 2,423,074 downwards.
ATGGGAAAACTGTAACAACTAGGAAGAAAAGGACTTTCCTCAACTGTTGGGGGCAAAACATGAGCATTTTTCAGTTGATTCAGGACCAGAATCAAATTTTTTTTTTTTGCAAATCAGAAAAAAACGAAGAGGCGAATCCGAGAACCAACAAATTAAATTGGTGTGGCCTAAGCTTGACTGGCCTGATGTCGAGAAGTGGGGGAAGGATAAGAGGCTTGTAACAGAAATCATGTATAAAGGAGAACACTTCACAAACTAAAACTTGTATAATTGTCAGTTCCCGACATTAAGCTGACTAAGGTTTATGTTACATTTTGCAGCAGCTTGTTTACAGCTTTCCATGGCTACTAATTACCCTGGGAAAGGCAGAGGGCTCAACACTGATTTGTCTTAATTGTTTTAGCAAAGTGCAGATGTCTAATGACTGCTAATGACTAGACCATTGTGGCAGTTTTTATTGTGAGGAATGATAGAGTGAAGTATGAATGTTAAGGTAATGTGTAGGTAGTAAGCTATACACACAAACACACTCGACATACAATAGATCTGAACCAGAGCCAACTCAATTGACTGGGAGAAGCATCAAAAACAAGTTCTTGTTTGAGTTTCTGACTACAAGCGTATTAGCAAAAGCAAGTAGTGAGCCATCTAGGGAAGATGCAAGCACTGTGGTATTTCTGATAAAATTGTCACTGCTACGCCACACATACCCTGGAATCCAGAACTCGTTTTCCGGGCCGCAAGAGCCGTTCGCCCGCTGGTGTAAATTACTGCTACGGGGAGTCTAGCCCGGGCTCAACTCCCCCGTAGCGGTAATTTAGATAGGCGGGCAAAGGGCTCTTGGCTGCCGAAGGAAAACGGCTAACGGCCCGATACTAGTTTTGGCATCCAGGGTATGCCACACAAGGTTTGGGCCTTATGAGGCACCAATTTTTTTCCCTAACTTGCCCATACACTGCCTCATTCTGCTCATTCAACACATATGGAGTTCTAGCCTACTACCTACCATCTGTTGCCATGGAGATGCCTGCCTGTACCAGCTGGTGATGAGGAGGAATGCTGTAGAACACCAGGAAACAGGACAGCAGGCCATCGTCGGGGGCAATGACTCCTTCACGGACATACCTCCTAACAGCATGGCCAGAGCCTAAAGGCAATATAGGCAGGCAGACATCAGATTTATGTAGCAACAAAGTACTAAAATCACCAAATGATTAAAAATATGTGCACATGTATCTGGATCCTAATATTTCCCAGTACAAGTGTATTTCATCCTTCTTCCTCTTTCCACAACAGAGAAACAATGGACATGTCCTTTATTTTATGACGTTGCACTACTGTATTGCCATGGACAGGAGTTCTGTCCTGCATTAATGCAGCCAATTTTGTATTGTTTATAACACCCCTTTCCATTACACGGCTAGAGTGGAGGATGGCACAGGATCAGTGGCACCTACTTTTCAGCCATTGGTCCAGGCAGCTGTCAATCTTACTCCTCATGCTGAGTAAGAACTCGTCACTTAGCAACGGCCTGACCCTGTCGTCACCTTGTTGTTGGGCTGCCTGATGGAAGGCCAGCAGCAGCTGCACCTGGGCCAGCTGTAAGGAGCTAGGACACACCTGCAGACTGTCTACCACCTGCAGGAGGAGATGGGGGGGGGGATCGTGACAGTCAGGAATCATCAATGGTCAATTGCATTACAGTTCAAAACAGATTAACTAGGAAAAGCATTACTGCAAATGGACCAAGCCCAAAATGTAATGTATCTTGAACTATCTTGTTCACAAATGACTGAACCAACAAACCAGTTAGCCAATAAACCCTGGTGAAAACACAGGCTCTTTCATAAGGCATTGCCTTGGTTGTGTTAAGTAGAAAGGAGAGGTGTGTTGATACCTGCATGGCTGCCAGGTGTGTGGGCACCAGGTCAGGTTTCTCCTGGGTAATGCACTCATACAACAGGGAGGCCACACAGGACAGCTTCTCCTGCTCCTGAGCAGGTGTGCACAGGTGGGCAATAAACACAATAGAGAAAACAAAGGTTCCTCACACAACTCCTACAATAGACTGTACACAACATCCTAACAAAACAAGTGGTCAATAACAGCTCCAGTGCCAAAGAAATTAATGTTTCACAAGAATTCTTATTACTGGTGTGGAGATGTGGAGGTCTCCATACTTAAAACATTTGTGAGTTTACTTGAAGTGCAGGAGTGGGGAATTGGTGTTGACTGGTACAAACCTTTTCTGTGTCTGTCTTGCCTGTACAGAAGTAGTCAGCAAATGCCTCAACATTAGGGTCTGACGAAAAGGACTTCACCTCTTCTGTCTGAAATACAATATAGACAGAAGATGACTTACAGTAATATGGAATATCAAGAAGGCTGGTTTGTGAAAAACACTGTTTATCAAGTTATACTCTAGCAAAACATACTTAAATGGTTAGATTCACCTTACGCAAAACAGATTCTATGATGCTACCTTGACAGACATCATTCAAAACAAATGTTTAATACATACTGTAACTGAGTGGTGTCTTGACTCTCCACCAATAGAGCTCTGAGCAAGAAGACTTCTGAAGCCCTGAAATGTAAGATATGCTGGTCTCGACATTCTGCAAAGCTGGAGTACTATGCCAGAAGGCAATAACATCAGTAACTGTTGATTCATACAGACAGACACCAAATGTACTGTTAAGCAGTTTCTTACAACACTAAACACAGTGTCTGGGATCTATACCTTTGGATCATCTGAGAAGGACATGTGACCAGCTCTCTGTTTAACGTACACCACTCCTCCATTCTTGAGAAGTTCCCTGGATGAAAGATATCAACAAAAGGTGCATTTTCAACAAGGATAAAATAAAGATAAACCTGTTACCTCACATTACCAAAGTGATGGCAAAACACAAGGAAACTGTTGCTGCTGACAAAAACCAAATAATACCTGAGCATGTCAGCATTCTTTTGGGTGTCGATGGTGATTGGCCAGTATCTGGGGCCCAGAATGGAAAGCTGGAGGAACAAGATAACAATGTGAATAATAAACATCCAAGAAATACCATTATTTCTACCTCTTCTTCTGAATTACTTTACTTGATATACTCCTGTCTATTCAGTAGACAGCTAAACATTGTGTTAAGGAGAAATAGAAATCCCCATTGTTACATTTTGAAGTAGAGTTTGGTAACCTCGACATGTTACCACACATTATAAAACGATTGTGAACTAGTTTTTATACAAGAAGCCTTCCTGCTGCACCTGTCTGAGTCTGCTGATCTCGGGGAGGATGCTGGGAGCCATGGTCTCCACACTGCACTCTTTGTGCCAACTGGGTTTCCTGGGGACAAAACAGGGGCACACCGCAGTTCTACCATTATGCTGTCATGGTATTGAATTTAGGATTATATTTTCAAACGAAATTCCTTTAGTGACAGCATTTAAAAGAATAGTTAAAAAGGAGGTAGCAACGATTATGTAATGTTCAGTCCTGTATGTAGTGGAGTTATACCTTGAAAATAAGCTGCAGTTTTGTGTAGCAGGCCTTGTTGGTATCCACGTCTCGTGGCAGCAGCAGTCGTGGCTCTGCAGCCAGAACATACAGGTGTCTGAGGGCCTGCAGGTGGTACCTGAACACCACAGCAAAAATGAAGAGCTAAAGCTTGAACTGGTTAGATAAAATATTTATACTGGAATTTTTGCAAAATCAGCCTTTGAAAGAGGCTCAGTCTTGGTAACTGGCCTGGGTACCATACCTTACATCTGCTATAATAATCACTATACATTTATGTACCATCCTGGGTACCAACTTGGTGACTTTATGTGTAATCCTATGGTTACCCCAGTTGTTGTGTAGTCACTATAGGCAGTGGATGTAAAATAACCAGGATTGTATCTTGGCTAGTCTCCACTCCTAGTCTTATGTGAGGCCTGTAAGCTATTGTATGCTATGCAGAGTCATTGTAAGATTGAGCTTACCTGTTGTCATTACTGTGAGCAGGGTACTTAGGGAACAGAGCACACAGCAGAACAGCTATAGACTCAGGGCTGGTGTTCAGGGAGTATCTACAGAAACAAACTTCACTTGTATGGTATGTTTCATACAGGCACAACAAACAGGTAAATTTCAATTACATACAGTAATTAATATAAAACATATTTGCTGTTTTTCATCAGTTACACTTTCTTAAAATTCTCGTGCTATGATAACCCCAATGGTGACCCCCTAGCTAACACTGACCTTCCCCCTCCCAGGAACAGCAGTCCCAGTGCAGAGTGGACGGCCATGTGCATCCCGTAGGTGATGTCCGGCAGCATGCGGTGGTGCAGGTGCCGACAGATGCGCAGGACGCCCAGGTCACCCGTCCCTGCCATCACCAGCGCCAGAGAAACCACAATCACCACAAGGCAGGCTTCCACAATGTGCCGGCCAGCCTGGGAAAAAAAGTCAAGAAATCAATCTTAATCTGCAAATACATTGCACATACTTTGCAGCTGAACTGTGTATTGCTTATCATCATCATTTAAAATCAAACCAAAATCAGAACACACAAAACCTGACAGCAAACCTACCTGCTCAACCAGGGACTGCTTCCTTGTCAGCAAGATGACATCATTGGCAAAGGAGAACTAGAAAACAAACACACAATGAAGGCAAGACAATACCATGATGTAGAACTAAGCACCACAATGTGATAATATTGTTGTGAAATTAATGTTGAAAAATGATGAGTGTAGTAAATATTCCTTTCTTAAAGTTATTTGCATTCTGTCATCAGATTTGGTGCATCCATTCACCATGTCTGCCTGTTTGTCTTAAAGTACAAAAGGATTACCAGAGTCTGGTAAGCTTCCTGGTTGGCTGTCCCTGCAAACCTGAGGCCCAGGACCAGACAGGCTCCTGCCACGATGTTGGCCTTGGCTTGACTGGAGTCAAACAAAAGTGTCCTCATGAGAATAAAAGTCTTGTTTATGTAACTTAGTGAGTAACAATGTGAACAACTGGTACAAACTGGTAGTGTAACTTTTTAAAGTTAAACAATGTGTGCTTAAAAGCACACATTAGTACCCACCTGACTGTCTGATAGTCTATCCCCAGGGCTGCAGCTTGTGCTTGCACCTCTTCTTTCTTCTGTTTGAAGGCGAACTGCTCCACAATCTGGGAGGGAGAATATCTTTATGAAATAACAGCTTATAGTCGTGGTGCTAGTTCATTTTTTACTCAGTAAGCATAGAACTGGATTACAACACAACACAAGACCTGGTGAAATGGCTCAAACTGCCTTATTCAGCTTCTACTTATGAAAACAGCTTACTGGCTATGTGATACAAACCAAGGCTTTCATCATACCTTGGGAATATTTCCCCAGATCCACTCCTTAGTGGGCTGGATACTGTCCCACATGACTAGTCCCTTGGCAATCACCTGAAAGTGCCAGAAAAAACAAAATGAAATATCCTAATAAATCATGGCCTTACCAAGAAAAGATAGACAATAAGTCAAATTTACCCACTTTCTCATCATATTTGGCCACTATGCCTGAAATACAGCACTTCATCTTCTGATTTCTAAATATATATGCTTGTTAGACAGACATATTTGGAAACCTTTTGACAAAAGCAGGGCTTGATGCAGTACACCTACCCTGAGCATGAGGAAGTCTGGCCTGACAAACTCCAGGAGGAACTGTGTGTCGGGAGGACACAACCACTGGGCAACAGATCTGTGCAACAAAACATTGGAGCAGTGGTATGGTACACAATCACTGTCTTCATTGTATCAATCTTGTTATGTGTCAAACTAGGCATGATGGTTTGCCTTTAGTAAGGTCATACCAACTCATATTGTTGGTTCTTTGATATTGCTTGATTTTCCCTTTGATAAAAAGGTGAAAAGGTAACTTTTACAACAGTAAATGGGAATAAATCACAACAAGTGCCTTACTGGTTGTTAGTCCGGAAGAACATCATGCCTAGAGCTATGGTTGCCCCTGATGCCGTCACATCGATGTTCACCTGGTCTCCCTCCTAGGAAACAAAGCAAAAACTGTATGTTACCAGTAACATTCATGGGAGAAATTGAGGTGATCTTCATTGCAAGTAGACAAAAGTAAAGAATTTAAGGAAGACAGGAAAGAACAACAAATCTTCACCTTGATTGAATAACTTGGAGACTTAAACTTATCCTTTTGTGGTCCCATCTGAAAAGTAAAATGAACAGGAAAAGATCCTTTGGTTATTCCAAGTGTTACAGGCATATCCAGGCACACAACGTCACTATATTTCTTGCCATAGTGTGCAGTCAAGGCTGTGGATTTATATATTAGGTACTTGCTACCGGTATAAAAAAGTAAAAAAAAACACATCCAGGTAAAGTACAGACTCCACTGACCAGTGGTTTCTTGTGTCCCCCCACCATGAAGTGGTACAGCTGGTCAGCCATGTTCAGATCAGCCAGGCCCCCACTTTCTCCTCCAAGCTGTAAAACAACAAATCTCCTGTTTTTATTGTCATCTGGACTGCCTCTCAAAGCAGATTGTTTGTGATGTTCAAAATGACAAGTAAAAGCAGTACTCCATCCAGTTTTTTTCTACATCTGCAGTGCCTGATTTTTTTCTAAAGCAGTATCTCATTTGTGCATGCTGAATAGCAGCAAACATCTGCATGATAAGTTGTGTGGCAATAATGCAGGACTTACTCCAAATGTCACCATGCCCAGGGCCAGCCCGGCTGCTAGTGAGTAGGACTCCCTGTCTGTGCAGTTCTCCATCTCAGGGCCAGGGGGCCTTCCTGCACCAACAGTTAACAAACTGTGACATTCTGGTCAAAGTTGAAAGAAATGTTTACTAGTGTAAAACATAAGAAAACCGATACCCCTGGTATACCAGCCCCTCCCCATCACCATGGCAACTCCATCAGCATGGTAACCCCATCACCATGACAACCCCACCCACCTATCTCCTGCAGCAGGACCTCAGCCATGTGCTTGTGTCTGGTTCCCTGGTACACCAGCCCCACCCCCATCAACCATGGTAACCCCATCACCATGACAACCCCACCCACCTATCCCCAGCAGCAGGACTTCAGCCATGTGCTTGTGTTCGGTTCCCTGGTACACCAGCCCCACCCCCATCACCATGGTAACCCCATCACCATGACAACCCCACCCACCTATCTCCTGCAGCAGGACCTCTGCCATGTGCCTGTGTCCAGTTCCCTGGTACACCAGCCCCACCCCCATCACCGCGGCGACCTGTACGTTGTGAGCGATGTCCAGCTCAGTTGTTGTGGGGATGAGCAATGCCGGCACGTGGATACTCAGCATCCTGGTGGTGGCTGCATCCATTGTGCCTCTCCTGGGGGGAGGGGTGTTGTTAGCACTGGATTCATGTTTTCTAATCAAAGACTTAGATACTATGTTTATATCTTATGTAAGCAGCTGTTACTGGGAAAAGATGCCCTCTGGAATGGAATGAAAAATCATCTATAAACAAAAACTTACTTCGCAGCTGCCACCCCCAGCAGCACCCCTACACTGGTGAGTTCATGACCCCTGTTCAGGTAGTCGTGCAGGTTCAGAGTGTTCAGGTTGGACAGGTAACCGTTCAGACCCAGCGCCATCAGGAATCCTGCATGCTCATTGGTCAGCTCAGCACTCTTTGGTTTGTTGTAGACGATCCACGAGGACTCAATCTGACAGGAGATGGGCAATGATGGTGAAAAATACATGGTATAGATTTTAAGTCTTTAAGAGGAAATTAGTAAGAAAGGACATTTTCTTGCATCATATTTTCCTTGGAAGCAAATAATTTTTTCCTGGAACAGAAATACATATATGATTTGATTTTACCTTTGATGACTCGGGAGCGACCTTGAGTCCTGCTGCGACCCCGTTGTGGAAGGATGGCCACATGTTCATGTTGGTAGGAACCTCTATTCTAGACAGCTCAATGGTCGTGGTTCTAGGAGCATTGGACAAATAGCAACAGCCTGTAAGGTGTCATCACTAAAATTACCAGCCTTTTTAAAGGTAAAAATATGTGTTAATAATATATTTTCTTGGGTCACAGAAAAGAATGTTTTTAGATCGTTACAAAAACTGCTACAGTGTCTACAAAGTATTGGCAGCACAAGACAGCCTTTCACCTACCTGGGTGCCGGAGCCTTGCCAGTCAGGTTGAGTTTGGGGATGGGTAGAGGCTCAGTCAGGACCGGGTGGTAGGTGCACAAGGTGAACATTCCCCTGTTTAATAAAAACAAACTGCTTTAACTTCTAAAACTATACAATACTGTATAGGCTGCAACAAAGTCTAATGACCAAGCAAAAATCAAATTCTTATACATATAATATATAATCTAAATATCAAGGGACTTGTAAGCTGTAGGGAGGAAGTGTCTTTCCAAATTTAAAGTGGCCTGATGCAGATCAACGTGACCTTCCAACAAGCACACTTAATGTTACCACCTTGAAGTACAGAATGAGCCATGTGGTGGTTTACTACAGATACAGATTCTAGTGCTGACCTTCCCACAGGCAGAGCCATGGTCCTCTGACACACAGACAGCAGCTTCATCTCCTGCTCCTCCAGGTAGTCATGGTCACTGGGGAGGATGGGTCCATGTGAAAATGAATGTTCAAGCAGTAAAGATTTTCCCAAAATGACATGATGTGAAACTACACTACAAAAGATCAGTGGTAAAGTGAATGTACAATGATAGTGTGGTTGATAGAGATTGTATGTTGAGACATTGTACCTGACTTCAGGTTTCTGCACCACGTGCACCGTGGCAGGTTTAGATGACTGCAGCAGTTTGCGAACCTCCTGGACCCGCAGGTCGTCTGGGAACCTCAGCTTCAGCAGCTGGGGAGGGGGGAAAAGCAATACCTGTGACAGACTTCTCAAAATATTTGTCCATCTGGCATTATCAAGACAACAAGTGGGATTTCTTCCTTACAAAGAATATGGAGATGTTGCACATTCATTCCATGCAAAACCTACTAGACGTGATATACAGTAGCCCTCATCATGCTTGGAATAGATAATGATAAATAAAATTAATTAACAGTCACCTCTTGGTCAAGGGTAACCATCCCATCATCCTCTTCTGTTGCTGTGAATAAATTCTGGCAAGAAGAAGGAATTTTAAAATCACAACATATTACTTCATTCAATGAATGGTCTAGTGCATCCAGTGCTGCAGTGCATCCAGTGTAACTCAAATCACTAATTCATTATTACTCTTTTATACATCTACATGTATTATAGTACTTACAAATTCTGTCATTTCTAGAGGTGACATAACAGCACAAATAGCCAAGGTATAAATCATTATGATGTAGGCAGAAGTGGTACCTCCTCTGGTGTTGTTTTGACAAGTCCTTTGCCCTTAGACTTCAACTGCATACCTAAACTCTGCTGACCTACATAGAGGACAACAGAATCAACTATTTATAGTACATGTACTACATTGTATATACTGAAATCAAGTTGCACCAGGATTTCACTGCAAACTCTTGATGAAGCTCAAAACATACATAATTCTACAACACAATGCCCATGACTTGACTTACTTCCGATGAGTTTGTACGCTGCAGCGGGGAAGTCTGTGGGCATGCTGCAGCGACACTCGTGGATGGCCACCCGGAGAGGAAGGGCAACACCAAACGGCAACATCTCCAGATCCTCCGTGGTCATCCCGATCTCCGTCATGTGTAGCACAACACGTTCTCCCAGCCGGTACTTCTGTTTAAAGTTGAGGCTAATGCTGGGGGAAGTAAAGGAACCACTAAGGTTTGAGGTATATCATATATTCACTACATTTAGTCATAGAATCAATTTTGGGAAGCCCCTTCAACTCCTCAGTACTACAAAAAATACCAAAAATAGGAATAAAAACATGAATCAGTTGTATCATCAGTATCAATACTAATGACAAAGATAGAGAACTGCCTGGACATAAAGTAAGATGTGGTAGCCTGGATAGCATAGAGAACTGGAAGCCATGGAATGCAATAGAATAACCCATATCATACATGCCATGTTCACTTTTGCCAACTTTCTTAAACTAGTCCATACACTGGAAAGATGGTAACATACCCTCTATGCCGAGGAACACCATCCCTGTGTCCTGTAATCAAACACACATCTTAGTCATTAAGGCAACAAAAGGACAGTCATCAAATAACTTAATAAGGCTAACAAAAACCCATGAAAATATGTTTTGCCCAGTATCACAGCATCCATGCTTCTTACCTGCAGCTGACAGTCTCTTGACAAACAACCCCTCCTCACGAAACCCTCCAGACTCTTCCTTCATCAGGGGTTGGAAGTACAGGGAGTAAAGCTGCCAACAGGGAATAGCAGAGTACTGACTACATTATACATGGCATTTATTTGCAAAGTAATTTTTTTAAGTTTCAACTTATTCTTGAATGTAACTTAGTATACAGCTTTATACCATGCAAGGCTGTTGTATATTTGACAAAGATGCTTTCTTATTTTTGTCATAGCTTTTGAAGATAATTGTTATTTGCTATACTTTTAGACCAGTACAGTGCACTACATGTCTAAATAGATGTCCTTTTGTTTTAAATTAATAAATTCAGGTGGGTGATGTGATAATTACTGGTATCATACATTTAAGTGTTTCTATATTTCAACTTTTTTTCTGAAATATGTATAGTAAATTAATCATACTATCCCAGAGCAGAAGTACACAGCTGTAAGATATAGTGTACCATGATCACATTCTTGGTTTTGTCACAGACTCCAGCAACATGCGGAAATGGTTCCACAGGCCTTCCCAGCATGCACTGATACAACCAGCGAAGGATGCTGGGAGGCCTGTTTTGGAAGGAAGAGGAGAACTGGAGCTGGTTCTTGGCACCTACAGAGGAAAGAAGAGTTCTTGAGGGTTCTTTGTTTTGCACGGTGTAACAACACCTGGTAAAGCACAGTGGAATCTTGTCTTTCAGAGTACTAATGTTTGACTTTTGGAAAATGCTGGTTACTTTCGTGAGTTTGAAAGTCTAATTAACTTCAAATTAAAATCAAATACCTCTATGATCATTCAGATAAAAAAGAAAACAGGCCTAAATGACCTAAACTGAAAATACCATAGCATAACACATGTATGTAAGTAATACCTACTTTGACTGATGTTACTGGGAGCGACAGCATAAATACCCACAGAGGGGAAGTCTCTGCAGTAGTGGTCGATATAAGCCTCAAGACCCAAATCACTGGGGACAGAATCAGCAAGGTTAGTAATCCTACTTCCTATGACTGAGGTATCCTGTTGACAAACCTACCAAGCAAAAACATGCCCTCATGGCTGGGGTAAAAAACATTTAATAGCGATGCTTAAATTCGTAATAAGGAGTAAAACAATGGATCTCAGATCAGGAGGATTCTTGTTACCTTGCCAACTGACACAGCATGGCTGCAATCTGCTCCAGCTCAGGGTGGGACAAACCATGCAGCTTCTGGTCCTGGAAAATATACACAACCCATCTTTCTTTCACAGAGGTCCTGGAGCCAAACTATAATTTTACATGCATGTTTCAAGGCTACTGAAATCCTAACCTCCTTGTTAAGAGTTACTAGCCTTCACTTACTTCATACACAAGATGTAGAGCAGACAGCACCAGGGGCATGTGGGGGAACAGACTGTCGGATGGGTCCAGAACGGGCGTGGCCGGCTCCTGCATCTCCACGTCGTCACGGATACAGAGCGGGCCCTCCGTTTTCAGGGTCAGGGCGTCGCGTACACGCGGGGACAGGCTGTGGTGGTAGGTGGAGCTCAGGAGGTAATCCCAGTCCTGAGGAATGGAGCAAAGAAATAAAGATGTGCCATACATTGTAACAGGCAGATGCAGCATACAATAAGGTGGAGATTCTGATTATGATAAGGCAAAGCTCAGAAAGTAATCCAGGCCTGGGGTACAGAAAGCAACAACAACAACACTGTATCACAGCAGAAAAGTGGTCATTCCCTTACTGGTCATTACAGGATGGACATAGAAAACATAATATACAAGGCATAATGGAATCAGAATAATTGTACTTACCTCATTGCTGCCCTGTTCTGAGGAACGAGCCTTCTTGGCTGCAATGACCGGTGACATAGAGCTGTTCAACTCAGACTGGAGGGGAGAGCAACACAGGCTTTATCTAAATAATTTCCTTTTTTTGCAATAAAAAAAACTTTCCTTTACATCCAGTAACAAGTACGGCTTCCAACATGTTTCCCATATGATTTTGAAAATGACCATCCAAACTGAAAGTGTTCAGTGAGACTAACCCTGAGGTTGGGGTTGGTGAGAGACAGTCGCCCTGTGTTGTATCCCATCATGCTCAGCAGACAGCTGACAAACAGGCTCCATTCTGATTGGCTGGGGGATCCAGGGGCATTGTGGGTAGTGTACCACTTCACAAACAGCTGTACAGCAATGTCCTTAGGAAGCAGTGTCCTCAAAGCTGCCAGACAGGCTTTCACTGGAAATACCATATATAAACATTTAAAGTGTCACAGCCTCCCATTTCTGATTATTTTTCTTAAATTTCTTATTTCTGGAGGGTAATTTTAGCCACTAGACTTGAAGATAATAACACACTACATAACATACTTATATTTCTTCTGTTATTTCTGTTAATTCTATATTTTCATTAATTATAATTATATTAGCAACCAGGATGCTAATGATTTTTCTACCATTGAAAGGTCTATAAGGTACATTGAAAGGTCTACAAGTTTACAGGTGGGAATGCTTACCAAGAGGAGATGCTGCCATCTCTGGAATAGACGTGCTGCAAAGTTTCCCATTATTCAATTCCTGTACAAGTAACAGAGAAGAACATCTAAGAGCTCTACATCATTGTATGCAGTTCCAGAAACAGACTGTGTTGTTTGTATGTTTAATTTGCTGATCTAGACACCAAGAGCGAGGAGTGTCTTTTGGTTACATGTCAATAGTTAACAAAAGGAAAAGCCACAAAGAACTTTCTCTGACCAGAGTGAACCTGTTGGCCACAGGATCCCTGACATGGTTGATGTGTATGCCGGTGTGGAAGGAGAAGTCATCGCTGAAGGTGGAGCCCTGGAGCTTGGAGGAGTTTCCCAACTCTGGTACTGGGGACAGGAGAACTACCTAGATTGGGGAGTTGGTGGCGATGCTTAATGTTTGTACTACATATTCTAATGTTATGTTAACAAAAGTTAGACATCCAAGTGAACAATACTTGTTAGTAACAGAATAAACTTATTACAAATGCATACTAAGCACACTGTGACAGACAAAACATTAAAGGAAAAATCACACATATTGATAGGAGTATAAAGATAGACTTGCTGTGTGATGGCAAATCTGGAATACAATTGGTAAACAAGTGTACTATGTCCTTATGGATTTTTACTAGACATGCAACAAACAAACAAACAAACAAACACGATATGACCCCACCTCCTCGTGTATGTTCATGGCGCTGGGTGCCCGGCTGGAGGTGCCTGGTACCGGACTATCCAGTGGAGTGCCGGCCCGAGGGAGAGAGGTGGAGAGGGACAGGCCATGGCTGGTGCTGAGGCTGGCCAGGTAAACCTTACCTACCTACAGGGGCAGGGGGTGTTCATAAACTATACACAACAACGACCAATCTGAATATGGTCAGACACTAGTGTGTTTACCAGGTAATGCAGGTATCATACAAATGAAGACTCCTCGTAAGAGGAAACAACTTTCCAGCATACAGGGATATGGTAAAATCAGTCTCACCCTTAATCAGTCTCAGCCTTACAAATTTTGTCAATGTGTTTTACACTCGTTTTATGTTTTTGAGTAGAAGGTGTTATATAAGCAACCTGTGCTTCTTGCCCAATACTCAATAAATATATGTGAATAAAAAAAAGCCTACAGGGATACAGGTGGAGGTGATAGGTAGACTCAATGGTAACTCAATTTGGAAATGCTTCTGGGTTTTGGAAGCACTAATTTCTGATTGCTACTGCATTCTGAATTTCAGATGCGAGAAATAGACAAAATAGTGGTAAGAAGCCATACTAGCAGGTATTCTTGTCATTCTTAATATGGAAAGCCACTAGATGTTTGGAAAATTTCATTGGAACTTTGACCCACCTTGCTTGTTCCAGTATACAACACAACACTTCCATGTAGATCCAACACTATCATCATATTCAGACTCTGTCACAAAGAGGACAAAGACTGAAATCAGTCTATGGAACATATTGACACAGTTTCAAGTTGTATTTGTTGTGCATCTTGCAGCCTACATTTTGTTGCTCAACTTTTCCTACATAGGTTTTTACATGCAATTGCAAAATCAAATCACAGCATTAAACTCGACCAACACAATATGGCATTTCTACAATTAATTTAGTATCTGCATAAATCCCTTTCAACAAGGAAAAAGGAAAGAAATCAGCCTGACCTGTAATGCTATGGCATCCCTGGCACTGATCTTGGTAATGGCACCAAAGATGAGCTGTCTGTTGTCATTGCTTGGCTCAAACTTCACACATCTGACAGAAAAAAGTTTATAATAATGATGGCTATGTTCCCTTTGACAGTTCAAGATAATGTAATATAGATAATAATTAGTATGGAAATTGTCAAGTAGGGAAATCCACATTTCCTAAAATCCTACTATGGTAACATGTTCTTGATTAATCTAACATATCCTTTACTATTCATAGAAGTGCCCATTACATTTGCTACCATATTCCTCAAATAAGAAGTCCTATGAAGTATGCATCTCTAGTACTTCTGAAACGTATACTAAACCAGACAGCAGTGGCTAACCTGAGCTCATGCTTCTTGTCTATCAAATAACAGAGGAACTTCTGTCTGCAAACATCTGACATCAGGAATGCCTTGGAGGCCTGGCCCTGAACACCATCCCTGGGAAAACAGGTAAACATTACCATCACAACGATGTATTTCTGCAAGATTGTCTCTATCATGTCACTAGATATTGTAAGAGAACTTCCAGTGTAGAAAGTGTAATCCTGTGTTTGCATGCATCTGTTAGCTTGTAGTAATGTAGTGTATAAAATTCATACATTCACAAATACATGTACCAAGAACAAGTCCAATGGAAGTACAGGGTATAAGTTTCTCATGAGTATGTAGAAGTGAAGCAGTCTCACCTTCTCCCTGTCATAGTCTCTGTCCAGACATGGTCCATGCAGACCTCAGGTGTGAGGGGCGTCGGCATCTCCAGGTACGACTCAAAGGTGCGTCCAGGTGAGGCGAAGCTGCAAGAGGAGGCCGGGGTTCTGGCCATGTTTGCGGGCGATCGTGAGACCCACGGGGAGGAGATGGAGTAGCTGAGAGATTTGGAGGAACTGCTGTTGTTTGGTGCTGGGGACTGACAGCGGCTACAGATAGAGAAATCAACATGTATCATGATCCAGTTAAGTTCACTAGAAAGACAAGTCTAAGCAACAACACAGGCAAACACTACTTCAATATGTCAGTACCTGAGAGTGGCCATGTGACTGAGAACAGCCGGTGAGTGAGACCTTGACGATAAGCCTGGCGTACTTGGTCGGCTGTAGGTCCTGTACGCGGGCGACAGGCTCGGAGACTGGCTCAGACTGAGGCGGGACTGCGTACTGGAGCTCAGGCCTGCCAGTGGGGTGGTCACATGATGAGAGCTGGGCATGCTGGGAATGGTGGAGGTGTCTCCGTAGTGAGTGCTGGACAGACCTGCAACTTCCTGAAAATACAACATACCATATACTGACTTCCAAAATGTTTTCAATAGAAATACACTGTATAGAAGAAATTTATATTTATATCTGATAGCACTAGAAAATTCAAATAAGCATGCTTCTCTTGCTTGCTAATGGATGTACATTGTACTTTCATCATCATCACCATTGTCATCATGTCTGTAATTAAACCACACTTGAACGTTGTCAAGGCTAAAGTAGGTAAGAAATAAATAAAGACCTTTTAATCAAAATTTTGTCTTGACACGTTTTGGTAAACTGTACAGGCTTAATAAAAATATCTCTTAATACACACCTCGCTCTTAGCTGTCCTCAGAGCCCAGACAGAGTGGACACCCAGAACTGTGTCATAGGTCATCACGAGAGAGGGGTCAGCACTGGTAAACACCACATGCTGCATGGGGTCATTAACATACGATAGTTTCCCAACACCAAGCGGCCCTCCGTACTTGCAGACAACCGGGCATAACTCGTCCAGTGGGTGACACATGCTGAACAGCTTGGGTAAGGCCTCCGAGCCCCTGGTTGGGAAGTTCAGATATGGTGAACATGACATCTAGCAGATCACAAAGGTACTGCATCATGTCATTCCTCAGAGAAGTTCATTTCAATCTACTAGTACATGTACATTGTAACATAATGTTGTATGTAACCTACTTGTTTTATCAGACTATGACTGGAATTGACCATTAGTATAATATTCAGAAAAATAACCTAGCCAAATAAAAAATTCATTGATACACACCTTTTAGGACTAGTTATTTCTGCCTCTGAGATACTCCTTTCAAACAGTAGCCCATATTTAGTAGACCATGTGTGTTGTGCCTGTAGGGATATCCAAGAAAAAAGATGGGAAGATATCCTGCCAATATGCCTGTAAGGTGTGACAAAGTCTAAACATGTAGTCAGGAGAGATTCCCTATAGTGCTACATGTTGCGCTTTGAAAAAGGAATTGCCGAGTATGTAATACAAAAACGATGTTTGAGGCATCGTACGTCACCTGAAACTGCAGTGGTGCAATGTACTCCTCCCCCTCCTTGGTGTAGATGTTGACACAGCTAGTCTCCACAACAGCAATACCTGACATCACTTTTTTATCTATGGAACAGTCAGACAGCAATGATCAGATTCAGATACAAATACTAGTATAGGTATATAAACCAGTGCATCACAACAATAATATCTTCCTCTACAATCTATGAATAAAAAATGATTTAAGTTGAGTTAAATGTGACTGAAAGTGAGTCTTTTACCGAGACACTTTTCTCACCTGACTTCTTGACTGGTTTGTTTGCCTCCATACGAGAAAATTCAAATCTGCACCACAAGGCCTGCAGTGGATGGAGTGGAGAGGTGAACATAACAACATCACAAACTAGTATGGGTAATGATCATCTTCAAAGTGACTGAACCAAGTAGAGCCATACCTTGACCATGTTTTTAAGAGTATTGTCATGCCAGTGTCCAGTAACTTACACAATGTTACTCAGATTGTACTCACATACTCTGATGTGATGTGTTATGCCACGTGACAGTTTTCTTAACAAGTGGTAGACACAAGTTCTCATGACATACCTCCTGGACTGGTGAAGGAACAGTGAATGACCTGATGACCATCCTGGTGGCACTCTGTCCTCCCCTGCTCCATACCACAGTGTTCCCCCTGGTGTACAACTCCTCATCACACACCTCCCCATCCCCACCAGCCTGCAGGGTCCATAACTCCTTCTGATGGGGGAAAATAACAAGCATGTCACACTCTAATGTCTACTCCTCTGAATTGAGTTTGAGTTTTAAGCTTTGTTTATGGTCATGACAGCTTTCTTTGTGGTTCTTCATTCTGGAAAAATCTTAGACGAGTGAGTTGTGGGTCATTAAACCTGAGAAAGGAGGTGCAGGCATCCTAAAATATGGTGAATCAGTATTACTTTGTTATTGAGGTATGAGTAACGTTCCTTTAATCATTATGTACAAACTCATTAACTAGAGACTGTAAGAAATACTGGACCCCAAATATCTCTTTTCTTACAATATATGAGGTTTAACATCCCGTCACCTATTTACATACCACATCCTTCAACAAAGCCCTGGTAAAAATCCCCACCTTGGGCGTGTCTGCCATGGAAACCTCGCTGAATGACTTGATGGGAACACCGTGTTCCCGGATGGACGTGCCGTCCAGCGTTCTGGTGGGGGAGGGCGGTGCGAAGCCATCAGGGTGGCAGGAGGTGTACTCACGGCCGAAGGGCACAAACTCCTGTGGTTCCGATGCTGAGATGATCATCTTGTGGACGTCTCTTTGTGTTTTGACAGTCTAAATTATGTACGGAATCCGGCCTGGTAGAAAAGTGCAATATCAAGGAGGTTAGGGACTATGTGGTACTTTTACTAAGGTGCTACGTGTTACCGTACACAAGACAGGGAACTAAGGGAAGGAAAGGAGTAGTAGTCCTGTCCTGGTGCTGTTCCATAAATTCATAATCTCCATAATTGTGCCCCCCTCCCCATCACAACGTGCCGTAGTTGACAAAACTCGTCAGAGTAAAAAGACCTAATTTTGCTAATTCATGTCACGGATTAACATTAGTATGATCCAGCTATGGCTTCGTCCTTCTTAAGTTCTTACTTCTGAAAACGTAGCAGCAAATACAGGTAATTTTCTCACCTGAACATCAGTTCAAATTTGGAGCAGCCATATTTTCCCGCGATCCAATCTGAGAGTTGTGCGCAGCGTTCTGCGCAGTGGGGTCAGCGACCCGGAAGTGAACCTGCGAGGAAATGGTAACGGGAGCATGTAAAGTGTACTATATATGTTAATTTTAATAGAATAGATAATTAGTACATTAAGTATAAATTCAAATTATTTATTCCCATATATTAAATTAATTCGTTAGATCTCCAAATTTATATGGTAGAATAATGTAGAAAGCTGTAGAATCATGTAGGTTCATGAAGAATCATGTAGATACATGAAGAATCATGTATAAACCTGTAGAATCATGTAGATTCATGAAGAATCATGTAGAAACCTGTAGAATCATGTAGAAACCTGTAGAATCATGTAGATTCATGAAGAATCATGTAGATACATGAAGAATCATGTAAAAAGCTGTAGAATCATGTAGAAACCTGTAGAATGATGTAGAAACCTGTAGAATCATGTAGATTCATGAAGAATCATGTAGAAACCTGTAGAATCATGTAGAAACCTGTAGAATCATGTAGATTCATGAAGAATCATGTAGAAACCTGTAGAATCATGTAGAAACCTGTAGAATCATGTAGATTCATGAAGAATCATGTACAAACCTGTAGAATCATGAAGAAACCTGTAGAATCATGTAGATTCATGAAGAACCAAGTAGAAACCTGTAGAAAGCTGTAGAATCATGTAGATTCATGAAGAATCATGTAGATACATGAAGAATCATGAAGAATCAAGTAGAAACCTGTAGAATCATGTAGAAACCTGTAGATTCATGTAGATTCATGAAGAATCATGTTGAAACCTGTAGAATCATGTATATACCTGTAGAATCATGTAGATTCATGAGGAATCATGTAGAAACCTGATAAATCATGTAGAATCATGAAGAATCATGTAGAAACCTGTAGAATCATGTAGAAACCTGTAGAATCATGTTGATACATGAAGAATCATGAAGAATCGTGTAGAAACCTGTAGAATCATGTAGATACATGAAGAATCGCGTAGAAACCTGTAGAATCATGTAGATATATGAACAATCATGTAGAAAAGTGTAGAATCATGTAGAAAGCTGTAGAATCATGAAGATACACGAAGAATCATGTAGAAACCTGTAGATTAATGTAGACTCATAAGGAATCATGTAGAAACTTGTAGAATCATGTAGAAACTTGTAGAATTATGTATAAACCTGTAGATACATGAAGAATCATGTAGAAACCTGTAGAATCATGTAGAAACCTGTAGAATCATGTAAAAAGCTGTAGAATCATGTAGAAACCTGTAGAATGATGTAGAAACCTGTAGAATCATGTAGATTCATGAAGAATCATGTAGAAACCTGTAGAATCATGTAGAAACCTGTAGAATCATGTAGATTCATGAAGAATCATGTAGAAACCTGTAGAATCATGTAGAAACCTGTCGAATCATGTAGATTCATGAAGAATCATGTAGAAACCTGTAGAATCATGTAGAAACCTGTAGAATCATGTTAAAACCTGTAGACTCATGTAGATACATGAAGAATCATGTAGAAACCTGTAGAATCATCTAGAAACCTGTAAAATCATGTAGAAGCCCGTAGAATCATGTAGATACATGAACAATCATGTAGAGAAGTGTAGAATCATGTAGAAACCTGTAGAATCATGTAGATTCATGAAGAATCATGAAGATACATGAAGAATCATGTAGAAACCTGTAGAATTATGTAGAAACCTGTAGATTAATGTAGATTCATGAAGAATCATGTAGAAACCTGTAGAATCATGTAAAAACCCGTAGAACCATGTAGAAACCTGTACAATCATGTAGAAAGCTGTAGAATCATGTAGATTCATGAAGAATCGTGAAGATACACGAAGAATCATGTAGAAACCTGTAGATTAATGTAGACTCATGAAGAATCATGTAGAATCTTGTAGAATCATGTAGAAACTTGTAGAATCATGTATAAACCTGTAGATACATGAAGAATCATGTAGAAACCTGAACAATCATAAAGATTCCTGAAGAATCATGTAGATACATGAAGAATCTCGTAGAAACCTGTAGAATCATGTAGAAACCTCTAGAATCATGTAGATTCATGAAGAATCATGTAGAAACCTGTAGAATCATGTATAAACCTGTAGAATCATGTTGATTCATGAAGAATCATGTAGAATCGTGTAGAATCATGTAGAAACCTGTAGAATCAAGTAGAAACCTGTAGAATCATGTAGATTCATGAAGAATCATGTAGATACATGAAGAATCATGTATAAACCTGTAGAACCATGTAGATTCATGAAGAATCATGTAGAAACCTGTAGAATCATGTAGAAACCTGTAGAATCATGTAGATTCATGAAGAATCATGTAGATACATGAAGAATCATGTATAAACCTGTAGAATCATGTAGAAACCTGTAGAATCATGTAAAGACCTGCAGAATCATGTAGAAACCTGTAGAATGATGTAGAAACCGGTAGATTCATGTAGATTCATGAAGAATCATGCAGAAACCTGTAGAATCATGTAGATTACATGAAGAATCATGTAGATTCATGAAGAATCATGTAGAAACCTGTAGAATCATGTAGAAACCTGTAGAATCATGTAGATTCATGAAGATTCATGTAGATTCATGAAGAATCATGTAGAAACCTGTAGAATCATGTAGATTCATGAAGAATCATGTAGATTCATGAAGAATCAT
>NW_017803713.1:2379809-2401891 GCF_001625305.1 Branchiostoma belcheri | reverse complement strand
TTAAACCACACTTGAACGTTGTACAAGGCTAAAGTAGGTAAGAAATAAATAAAGACCTTTTAAATCAAAATTTTGTCTTGACACGTTTTGGTAAACTGTACAGGCTTAATAAAAATATCTCTTAATACACACCTCGCTCTTAGCTGTCCTCAGAGCCCAGACAGAGTGGACACCCAGAACTGTGTCATAGGTCATCACGAGAGAGGGGTCAGCACTGGTAAACACCACATGCTGCATGGGGTCATTAACATACGATAGTTTCCCAACACCAAGCGGCCCTCCGTACTTGCAGACGACCGGGCATAACTCGTCCAGTGGGTGACACATGCTGAACAGCTTGGGTAAGGCCTCCGAGCCCCTGGTTGGGAAGTTCAGATATGGTGAACATGACATCTAGCAGATCACAAAGGTACTGCATCATGTCATTCTTTAGGGAAGTTCCTTTCAATCTACTAGTACATGTACATTGTAACATAATGTTGTATGTAACCTACTTGTTTTATCAGACTATGACTGGAATTGACCATTAGTATAATATTCAGAAAAATAACCTAGCCAAATAAAAATTCATTGATACACACCTTTTAGGACTAGTTATTTCTGCCTCTGAGATACTCCTTTCAAACAGTAGCCCATATTTAGTAGACCATGTGTGTTGTGCCTGTAGGGATATCCAACAAAAAAAATGGGAAGATATCCTGCCAATATGCCTGTAAGGTGTGACAAAGTCTAAACATGTAGTCAGGAGAGATTCCCTATAGTGCTACATGTTGCGCTTTGAAAAAGTCATTGCCGAGTATGTAATACAAAAACGATGTTTGAGGCATCGTAAGTCACCTGAAACTGCAGTGGTGCAATGTACTCCTCCCCCTCCTTGGTGTAGATGTTGACACAGCTAGTCTCCACAACAGCAATACCTGACATCACTTTTTTATCTATGGAACAGTCAGACAGCAATGATCAGATTCAGATACAAATACTAGTAAGTAGTATAGGTATATAAACCAGTGCATCACAACAATAATCTTTTCCTCTACAATCTATGAATGATTTAAGTTGAGTTAAATGTGACTGAAAGTGAGTCTTTTACCGAGACACTTTTCTCACCTGACTTCTTGACTGGTTTGTTTGCCTCCATACGAGAAAATTCAAATCTGCACCACAAGGCCTGCAGTGGATGGAGTGGAGAGGTGAACACAACAACATCACAAACTAGTATGGGTAATGATCATCTTCAAAGTGAATGAACCAAGTAGAACCATACCTTGACCATGTTTTTAAGAGTATTGTCATGCCAGTGTCCAGTAACTTACACAATGTTACTCAGATTGTACTCACATACTCTGATGTGATGTGTTATGCCACGTGACAGTTTTCTTAACAAGTGGTAGACACAAGTTCTCATGACATACCTCCTGGACTGGTGAAGGAACAGTGAATGACCTGATGACCATCCTGGTGGCACTCTGTCCTCCCCTGCTCCATACCACAGTGTTCCCCCTGGTGTACAACTCCTCATCACACACCTCCCCATCCCCACCAGCCTGCAGGGTCCATAACTCCTTCTGATGGGGGAAAATAACCAGCATGGCACACTCTAATGTCTACTCCTCTGAATTGAGTTTGAGTTTTAAGCTTTGTTTATGGTCATGACAACTTTCTTTGTGGTTCTTCATTCTGGAAAAATCTTACAGACGAGTGAGTTGTGGGTCATTCAACCTGAGAAAGGAGGTGCAGGCATCCTAAAATATGGTGAATCGGTATTACTTTGTTATTGAGGTATGAGTAAAGTTCCTTTAGTCATTATGTACAAACTCAGTAACTAGAGACTGTAAGATGTTAAAACAGAAATACTGGACCCCAAATATCTCTTTTCTTACAATATATAAGGTTTAACATCCCATCCCGTCACCTATTTACATACCACATCCTTCAACAAAGCCCTGGTAAAAATCCCCACCTTGGGCGTGTCTGCCATGGAAACCTCGCTGAATGACTTGATGGGAACACCGTGTTCCCGGATGGACGTGCCGTCCAGCGTTCTGGTGGGGGAGGGCGGTGCGAAGCCATCAGGGTGGCAGGAGGTGTACTCACGGCCGAAGGGCACAAACTCCTGTGGTTCTGATGCTGAGATGATCATCTTGTGGACGTCTCTTTGTGTTGTGACAGTCTAAATTATGTATGGAATCCGGCCTGGTAGAAAAGTGCAGGAAAAGTTATATTACCTGTACAATATCAAGGAGGTTAGGGACTATGTGGTACTTTTACTAAGGTGCTACATGTTACCGTACACAAGACAGGGAACTAAGGGAAGACTTCTAAGGAAAGGAGTAGTAGTCCTGGTGCTGTTGCTGTTCCATAAATTCATAATCTCCACAATAATTGTGCCCCCCTCCCCATCACAACGTGCCGTGTTGACGCGCAAATGCACAAAATAAGAGTAAAAAGACCTAATTTTGCTAATTCATGTCACGGATTAACATTGGTATGATCCAGCTATGGCTTCGTCCTTCTTAAGTTCTTACTTCTGAAAACGTAGCAGCAAATACAGGTAATTTTCTCACCTGAACATCAGTTCAAGTTTGGAGCAGCCATATTTTCCCGCGATCCAATCTGAGAGTTGTGCGCAGCGTTCTGCGCAGTGGGGTCAGCGACCCGGAAGTGAACCTGCGAGGAAATTCTCTAGCAGACGACACAACACAAAGTCTCCAGTAAATTACACTTCGTTTTACAGAGTTATCTCAAAGAGAGGGCAAAGGTGGTTGAAGAGCAATGTCCACGGCCATGACAACAGTAAGAAGTTGGTGGAGAAAGCAGTCTATCGTTACGTAAGGGCCCATCTTAATTGTATGTGCACGTGTTACAACATGTTATTAGACTCCAAGGCTAGGCTGTTGTATTGTTGTGCACTCCAAGCTGTTTTAACACTGATTACTTTGCTGTAGAAAGACTCTAGGGGTTTGTTAAGTCTAAGGAATCTTGATTTGAGTCGTAGAATGTCCGTATGACTAGGAAAGGTCTGACAGGAATGAAGGGAAACATGCCTTTTCCATAAACATTTGACATGAAAATGGTTGCTGTAAATATTATCAAGGACATTAGTAATGTCCTTGATATTATATACTTCATTCAGCAAAAAGTTGAAATATACCTGTACTATATATACGGCATGTTAAATTCTCTAAATTCCCTATGTCTTTGGGAGGTAATATAGCGTTCTCTCCACCACTTCAATCCTCAGACTGATGATTTTGTTTCAATTTGTTTCTTCAGGAAAATTTCTTGTGGTATCATTGGAGCTGCCTTTGCTGCATACCTTGTTGGTATAGACATCAGTCCTGGAAACTACTACCGCAGGAAAAAACTGGCAGAACAGGCAGAGCAGAAGGCAGAGCAGCACAGACAAGAGACAGTCAGCACACCTGTCAGTACTGGCAACTTTTCTTTCTAACAATTTTACTTTCACTCAGCTAAGCATGCATTTATTCAGTAGTAGCATTAACGTAGAATATTGTGTATGTTTGCATTGAGAAAGTAGATGAAGGCTTGAGAGGCCATACTACAGTCACATGAGTCCTTAAAATAACGTCAAAAATTTAACATGTTTTTACAGCAGTCCTTTGATGCTCAGTTTTAGTATGAGTCATATGAGTGACATACAACTTTTTTATGGTCACTGAGCATTGCATTGAAGATCATTTACATAGTTTTGAATAGTTAAGAAAATTTAACAGCTTTTTTTTTTTTACAATTTCCAGAGGAAAACAACAAAATGGGACACTTGATGGAACAATGAGGATCTTGGTGCAAAGAACTGGATCTCACACTGGAGATATATTACTAATGTTTCGAAACAGACATTCATCTCACAGTTTCAACAAGCTATATGCATTTTGCCAAGACTCTCTTGTGGGCTCAATTGTTATGTACAACTATCACAATGTTTGATGTACTCATGGACGTGTTACTTTCATTGTGTAGTGTTTGACTATCATTTATAATAAAGACACTTTGGAAAGGTATTGAATTTATTGCTGTGATGATAACAAATACAACTTTTGCACAACGGTATGAAAGAAACAGGCACAAAATTTGCACTGTGTTCTTGTATGATATAGAATTATTATGTTCTGTTAATAGATAACAAAGACAGACTCCATATCCCTTTTGGAAAAGATAGGATGGTACAGGTTAGAAAACAGTAGTCCAGGGGAGCACTGTCTGAAACTTTTCTTGCCCTGTTTTTTCACCAAATTTCTGTGCATCATCCCAAATTTTCCACTTCTACTTCCTTGCATTACAATTCCACTTATCAGTTCTTTGGAGTTTCTTTTTTGGCAGCCCTCTTTGTCTTTGGAGATTTGAAAAACACAAGTCCTGTGTCTGAATTAATCCCTGCAAAATGAAACACATGATTCTTACTTTGTACACACACTGTAATTGTAACAGTATTGATCCCTGCAAAATAAAACACATTGCAGTCTACATTGCACTGTCCTTAGCCTGTAAATTTGCAGGTTGCATTGCAATGACAAAATGCAACTGCCTACTAAGTACCACTTATTTTGAAACTTGAGTAAAATATTTACTCTTCTAAAACATAAGAACAGCAGTCTTATCACAACACAGATACTGGTTAATAACACATAAATATCAAGACATTGACTAAAAAAACATCATTTTTGGAATTACACATATTCCACAAACAAGATATGGTTGCTGTTCTGTATGCTGTTAAACAAATGCATCCAAAATTTATCCTATTATTCAGGAATGAAACATCACAAGATGTTGATGATTTTGGAGTTGATCATTTTGAGCCCAAGCGATTCCCACAAAATCAAGGAGCTAAATCTGCAGAACAAGTCCTGCAGACGAGATGTTGTCCCCTCCCCCTGCAGTCTGTCGCACTTCAGTACACACCAGCACAGGTGCAATACAGATCTCATAATCATGTTCCTCCCAGCAAGACACCGGCCGGTTTTCTTTAAAAGGGATCCTCAAGCTTCCCTCCTTCCGACTGGTGGAGAAGGATTCATCCATGAGTACTGTCGCCTTCCCTAGATCAATCTTCGGGGACCCACACACATGCCTGTTAGCTGTCAGAGAAGCCTTGGCTGCAGCGGACATGGTGTTTTTCCAACCTGAGTCTTTCTTTGTCATGATTGCCTGGAAAGCAAGTGTATGAACATGCAGGCGGGACAGGCGACGTTTGGACCCGCCAGCATCAGCCTTCTGAAGGGTTGCCCAGACCTTTCTCATGTGGTCCAGCACAGTGGCAACACGGGGCACCGGGTCCGAGATAAGCGTGATCTTCCCACCATGCAGCATGCTGTAGAGGTTAGGTAGTTCCTGTTCATTCATGCCAAGGGAGTCCATGTAAGGGACAATGTACTTCAACACTTCCTCAAACAGTGCCTGCTCGGTGAAGGAGGCCAGCTCGAAGTGTGTCTTCTGCTCCACAGGGATGGACACCAACATCTGCTGCAAGAGCTTCAGCCTGGATTCACGCTCACCTAGCAAATTAAAGAATTTTGGATCAACAAAACAGTATTTGTACTGTGTCAGGGTATAGGAACAAAGTCAGCTACATGTCTAACAAGGCAGCATATACCAGATAAATATACAGTAAGAGGTTTCTAACCATGATTGTACCCTACCTGCTGAGAATGGGAAGTTGTCCATCATCTGTATCCCCCCTACCACCACCAGAGAGGGATTGAAGTCCTTCAGCATCTGACTGAAGCTCTCCAGAGAGTTCAGGCTTGGGTTGTTCCTGTCACTGTGGACAATGAACCTGCAGACCAGGGAGACTCTGCTTACTATCATATGATACCGCAAGGGTTACCTTGTACTGGCTTATTGGCCTATTACAATCTAAATAATGACTTGACACGAATCTCTTATATGATACCTATGTCTTGTATGATACCTCTGTATCTCTAAAAAGAACCACCTCTCCCAAAGCCATATTGAAAGTCCTAACACAATATATTGGGGAATTCATTAATTTTACCTATGAAACAAAGAGCAGCTACGAAGATATGTAATAGAGATTGTCCCCATTCATTAAATGGCAAAATGTAACATTACATGTACCATCTCCAACAGCCTATCACCTACCTGTTAGCCCTGGGTGAAATGTACTTTCCCCAGCTGCTCTGCCGTGGGTATTCCAAGATCAAGTGGATGTCATCTTCTTCTATTTCTTCACCCGTAACTTAAAAAGAGATAAACAGAAAAAAGTCAGCAAATTTCACTGCTATCATACCCTGTAAACTGGAGACCAGGAAGGATGATGAAAGTGTGGTTATGGGGCAAATGGAAAAAATCATGACAATTATTGGGTCATATGAAGCCCCACGTGTACTTTACCAGAGCCTTCACAGCATACTAGTAACTGCTACTTGAGTGTTGATGTAATTACATGTAACGTTACATCATCACAAGCCCCTTACCTGTAATTCCTTCCCTCATCACTTCTTTAAGATTGGAGCTGAGATGTGCCCCCAGAAGGACGTTACAACCTTCAGCAGCAAACCTGTTTGCCATGACAGGTGCATTCCCACCAAGTTCAAACCTTGCATTGGGCATTTTGTAAACAATGTCCATGAGGTCTCGAAACAGGGTGGTATTGTCCATATATCGTCTGGAAATGAGGAAAAGACATTATCTGTGAGTGTGAGGTCTTAAATGGCAAATCTCTAATATGCTTACAGTTTGTATTGATCAATTACATGTGCTGTCTACTTGATCTCCTGCCTTGATTAATTGATTGTGGTAAGCTAATTGTGTGGAATCTGGAAGGACTGGCTGTTTTACATGTAAAAGGGTACAAGCTACTTAGGCCGTGTTTATGTGAAGTCACCCAAACCGTGATTCGGGTAACTCACATTCCTCACATCTGTCCCACGTGCCACACACTCCTGTGAAACCGTGTCCGATCACAATTCGCTAGAGCTACATTTATTGCTGTTTGATGATAACACGCAAGGTGGCGTGTCATTAATGTCAGAGGTCATTGACCTGCTTGCTGATGCCCCCCTCCAGCGTATCTCGGCCAAATGCCGACGTGGTCCCGCCAGAGGCGGTGAAGCTTGCCCTAGAATGGACACATTATTTGACCATTTAAAAGTAATACACATGTACTGCTCTTTAAGTTGCTGCCACGTAAAAGTTGGTATTGCATTATGCATATAAATAAAGAAATATCACCCCGTAATCCATGACCAGGCAAAGTTACATTGAAATCACATTGCGTTCAGACGCAAATTGCAAAGCGGGAAAACTGATTCGAAACCACCTCTAGAAGTGGCCGCCTTGGGTGACTTCACATAAACATGGCCTTAGTATGCCCCATGTACAGTAGTTTGTAATTTTTGCTGACTCACTCTGCAGCAGCCCCATGGTTGAAAAAGTAGGCAAACATCTGTGCCAGCTCCTGGTGGTCATGGATGGAGTCATAGTGGGCAGTCAGGGCTGGAGGGGTCAGGTTGTACCTGTGGAGGAGACAGCCATTATCACATTTATATCATAATGACTAGACAACATTGAGATGAATGGCAGGACGTCTTGTTTACTATGGATGAGTTATGAGATCTTGAGCTTGTTACTTTGTTGTGCCAAATCGTTTCAACACCCAAACTTCACATATAAATCAAGCCAATGTTAAATTTATCATCACCAATTTTCAGACATTGTTACTTCTTTCTTATCATATGTCTGTAACTCTATCACCTATTCAATTACATTGTTGTACATGTATCTTGAAGACAAATGGGTGGGGAATGGGTGGTGCCATGATGTTGTCACCTTTTTCTTCATAAGGATCTATCAACACAATTACAGAGGAACAGCATACCTTACTACACCACTCATCATTCTATGATTATATAGACTCAACAACCCCAGTGCAACGTTACACCATATATATTTTATAGACTCTATTTTAATCTTCGACATCATGATCAAATTACACCTCAAACATGTCAAAGCAAAGGTCATTGCCCTTCCAATTCATAGTGTCCCTTTTTTATGTGGTTGAATTACCAATTAATTCTCATTAGACCTTTGACCACACATTCCTTTGATACTTTATCATGTTCATGGGAATAAGTACAACGAAATTAAGACAGTTGTCTGTAGAATTGAGGTCGACCATAACGAACCCTTCTTTGCTGATTCGATGCTGATTCACCTGTTTTATGGATTGGTGTTATAACGTTGTAGATTTTATTTTGCACTGTTCAAATATCTCCCTACTTTATACATGACCTTAATGACAGTCAACGCCTGTAGCCCGGGTGTGATGAGCTGAGCTGACAAAGACATCAGAACTGAAAACTGGCTCTAACCGGTCTCCTACCTGTCAAATAGCTCCAACGCGTCGACGAAAGCGTCCTGGCAGGCCCCGAGCCCCACCGCCACCCGCGGCCTGGACGCCAGGCTCGCCTTCTTCTCTGCCTTCAGCAGGGACAGGAGGACTTTTTCGAGCCTGTTCTGCAGGATTGCATCGTTTGGTTGCCGCACGTAGTATACTGCGGCGATCAGAACTAGGACAGAGACGAACCCGCCGACAACCGACCCAGTGGAAGCCATCTTCACCTGCTGACGTGACAGGGCGAGTCCATTCCACAAAACGGGGGTGTAAAATACTTCAGGAACGTTCTGGCGTAGCATTTCACATTTGGGCGGCCGGGAGATTATCACGTTCTATACAGTAATCATTTAAGCAGTTAAAATACTTTTTTTGGAAGGAGGATGGGGTGTTTCGTTTCACTGTCTCCACAGGCACAAAACTCACCACCCCCTTCAGAAGAAATATACTGTTTTGCACCTGTTTCTTCCCTAGGGAACCTGAAAGCTGGTGTCATGCTTGTTCCAAGCTCAATGATGGAACGAAATTTGATGGGATTACAGCTCATTTCAAGATTGCTGAAAAGTTCATACAAAAGCCCGATCTGATTATGGCGGTTCTATTTGGAGTGACACTTTTTAATCCGACACAACCATCCTGTATACATTGTATTATGGTACTTAAATAGAAGTACCCAAACGTATTAATAAAGTGGTATTCCTTGTATTGTTGACCCATGGTATTGTACACCTGAATGTTCTCACTAGTAGCATTTCTGTGTGACCATGTTCATTTGGTAGGTGTGCATGTTTGTGTGCTGCAGTGCCTGCAATGGACTGTGCGGTAACACTAGTATCTGTATCAGTATTGCTATGTTGAACTTCCATTAAATCTAAAATCTGATCCATGCTTTGGTTTTCTAAATTTTCCTTGTGAAATGATAGTCATATATAGAGTAACATCACAAAATAAAATCACACCACCCTTTTGACCAGACAAATCACTTTTACTTTTTGTATTAGAATTAAAGTATTACAATTATTTGTTTATTAATCAATATTCTCTTCTCTTGACAATATGAAGCATGCAAGTCTGACTACATATATAATTTTCTCTTCTGCCAACCTTGCTGCCACCCCTGCTCTGTTCAAGATGGTCTTTCCTGCTTTACCAAGGAGGGTTACTATTAAGCTCCTTGGTTTGGCAAAGCTGGAATTCAGGGACTTCCAATCTTAGTTTATTTCTTGTGTGTTTTGGAGCCAGTCTGGCATCTAGCCATGGTTACCACGCTGCTCTGAGGCTATGGAGGAAATGCATCAATGCTGTATTTTCTGCAAGCAGATAACTTCCAAAATGCTTCTCTGGAAAGAGCTATAGATGCCAATGTAATAAAAGACGACAAGCCCATGAATTCCACTTTTGCCCCCCGTAAAACTTGTTTGGTTGTAGAAACGTCATTCAGGTTCAGTCACTGCCTCGTGTTTTCCGTATAAACAGCCCATGGCAAAAGTGGTTTCAACTGCTATATTAAAGTTGTCAGCGTACTTGGGAGAACAGTTTCTAGGTTATACAGGACAGCGGCACTGACACGCACAATATATACAAACATTACCCTAACCACAAAGTTAACATTAAGTTCAGAAATACCCTCCACCATCAAATTCTACTCATAACATTCCACAATACTGAATTCAACAAAACAATACTTCCTTGACAAGCCACAAATGACCAAAGGAAATTTACAAACTAAGTTATTGTTTTTTGTATTATTATATACAAAAAATGGTGATTTCATGTAGTGCACACTTTTTGAGGGATATGTCTTAGGAATTGAAAAAAGCACATTTGGATTGAGCAAATTTGAGCGTTTCAGCAACATTGTCTTTTAGGTAGGTTAAAATGCGTGATACATTCTATAAAATTTGTCTTGTGACACAGCACAACTATTCTCTTCAATGCTGGAAGTATGTACGCATTATGTTAACAAACTGTCTCACAGTTACCCAGATTCTCTCGTGACATTGGAACTACTGGATGTCCACAGATGGTGGTAGAAAAACGTCCATTGGAAGAATCTAACAAGTAGTTATCAACTGTTAATAGTGGTGCTACTCACGATTGTAGATATGCATTTTCCATAGCAAAGTAAGATATTGCTATAACAAGGTCTGCAACGTTCATCTTTCCACTGTGCCCTTCTACAGTTGAAACTGTCTTCATAGCCAGGATAATCTACTTGGCACTCAGTAATGACTACTGGTAATACATGTAATTTACAACAAAAACCATCCTTCCCTGCCTTTGCCCAGACTGCCGACTAAAAACCTAAATGTTATAAATCTATATTGTTGGATTCGCACACCACAGGGAGGTTAAGACTGTTGATTCATAACATTTTTGAGGACTTTTGAAACAAGTGGCTTCTGTTACCCAAACAAATATGCCAAGCTCCAGATTATAGATGGTCAGCTGTTTGGTTGTCTAGATCCACCTGGAAGGTGTTCAAGACTAGCCAACTGCTCAACCAGGGACTCTCACTGCAGTATGATGAAATACTGGATACTACTAAATGTGAGGGGTACTTGGATTGAGTTGTTCTATAGTACATGTAGTCCCAAGCAGCCACTAGAGCATTGGCATGCAGGATGGGAAAGGGTCAAAGTGTTCTATTTCAGCAGGAATCAGTCTTGATATCAAAGCAGTTTCCCAGTAGCAGAAAACAGCATTGATTTCAAGCCTTATGTGTAATTGGATGGTGAACAAAGGCTAACTTAATGTGAGATTTAAATCTGTTTTCACACCCAAGCACCCAACCATACATAGCTTGGCAAGTCAAGTAACTGTATTGCTTTAAAACTTTGTCTGCAGGTATCTAGACATTATACCCTTCGGGAGTTCCTCACTACATTTTGAAAACTTCCCATTAGCACAACAGAGTATATCCTGTGAAATTTCAACCTGAGACATTTCTTTATCGTCAGAGTAGTCTTGGTGGCCTCCCCAGATTGGAAAACAACATAAATTATGCAGCAACAATAACATGTACCAAATGACATGTACAACAGAAACATAAAGCTTACAGAACCTTTGTGACACCAGTTGCAAGGATGACAGAATACTGTACAAAGTTGAGAGTTACACAAAGTTGGTTTAGTGGGTGAAAGAGCTGAACATAAAACTGTTGAGTATTACACCTCGACCACCATCTTCTTGTGGATATCCATACTTCCAACGACCTGGAACAGAAAGAAGGTAATGGATTTTGGACAATGATCTGATTTGAAAGCTACTTTATCCATGTACATTATCTAACATCAGCATCAGAATTATTACACATGTACATAGCATTTTCATCCCACTAATTCTACTGTCATTATAAGTCCAAAGAACTTGATCTCATGGGAGACATCAGGATATTTTATAACACACTGTGACATATATGTGTGCATGAGGAGCTTGGTAAATTGCTTTGACTCATTACCAGGCTGTGGGCTATTATCTAACATTTGTCACCAAGAGAAAATATATATTTTGAAAGGGTTGACGAGGGCCATAATAAATGTATACATGGATAAAAATGTATGAAATCATGAATGATTACTGAAAGCATAATCACATTGTCCTTGTAAATAGACAATTCAGTATCTAGTTAAGCACACTACATGTACTAGAAACAGGCTGGTGAAACAAGTGACATATTGGTAAGCTGGCAGTTACTCACTTCACAAAATTCTTCAAACGAAATCTTCCCATCACCATCCTTGTCTGCATTGATGATGGTTTTGTCGACGATCTGCTGCAGCTGTGTGTCCTTCAGGTTGCTGCCCACCATCATCTTCAGCACCTGGAACAGCTCTCCGTTCGAGATGTACCCATCTTTGTCCATGTCATAAATCTTAAAGGCAACTGTGGAGATAAGGCATAGTTCCAAATACATGTACCTTAAAGTTAACTAGCCATGGTTGGGCAACCCTAGGGAAGAGCTACCTTGCTCAGTGCTATATTTGGATCCTTGTAATAATGCAATGTGATGAAGAGTTTTAGATGCAACTACATGTATTACTTGACACTACATAACTTAAGTGCCCACTGTTGGGACACAGGACTGTAGATGTCCATGTCATAAATCATAAATGGTATTGTATGTGAAGTACATCACTCCTTC
Organism: Branchiostoma belcheri; assembly: GCF_001625305.1. Lineage (NCBI taxonomy): Eukaryota > Metazoa > Chordata > Leptocardii > Amphioxiformes > Branchiostomatidae > Branchiostoma > Branchiostoma belcheri. Next base: position 2,389,370 of record NW_017803713.1, on the reverse strand, counting down.
TGCAGCCAAAATTGCAAGGAGCTAACAGCTGAGTCTGGGGCAGCTGCCATATGGTGCAAACTCAGGTGGCCTTAATATGGAAGTGCCGGTATGTGCACAAGCCCAAGGATGTCCTACTCAACTGATAAATGTTTAAAGGCAACTGTAAGGGACATAGGGTTGAGAAAGTCTATCCAGCCATGGTTATAAATTTGGATAACATGGCTAACAAGTCAGCTCACTCAAGCTGTTACTTATGGCTCCTCCTTGCAGTCATCAAACATCCAACAAAACTATTCAACCAACACAAGTAAATTTGTACCATATCACAATGTTGCACATCAGAGATGCATCCTGTTTATTTCATATCTGGCAGCTTTCAGAACATTCCAAGGAAAAGTTGTGTAACCTGATTAAACTCCATTTTCTTGTTAGACAATTTGTACCAATGACAACATACTGTCTATTCAGTCTATAAGTTCCAGTGGTTTGTCCTGGTATTTTGTGACAGGTGTAGAAAATATGACTTGGTATCATATGCCAATGAGAGTTCACAAACAATATCTTAAACATAGTTATAATCAAGATGCATAGAACATAACATAAGACAGACAAAGCAACAGTGCAGAGCTATCATTATATCAATAACAAGGCAAGTGCAGCATGCAAATTGTGAGAAAATATGCAACAAGACGAAAAGTACATGACTGTGGAAACACAAAGGAAAGAACTGGGTGCTTGTTGATTAGAAAGTAAGGTCAGTGAATTGAAGGAGACAAGTGCGGGTGGGCCGAGGGTCTAGCTACATGTACCATCACAGGGGCTGACATCATCTCTACAAAGCTACCACTACGAGCGCTACATCTACGGTGCCGACAACGAAACACCGCCTTGTCCCGTACTTACATCTGAGTTTTGACTGCTTGTCGCCTTTCACACTAAACTGCGACATGCCCTCTATAAACTCTGCATGAGAAGGAGAAAGAAGGCAGAAAAAGGTGTAGTGTGGAAAAAAAGGAAAAGCTGCATGCCAACCCAACCTATATACTCACATCTTAGCTTGGTGTTCTTATCTCCCTTCATACTGAACTGCGACATTCCTTCTATGAATTCTGCAGGCGGGAGAGACAAGTCATGGTTAGGCCTACCTCTACAACAAACACCTGACACCAGTCACTTTTAACTTGAAAATGTCCTAATTTCACATATTGGGTTAGTAAATTTCAACTTGTGTGAAGTCTTTCAAGTTTATTTGAAAGAGCATGTTATGCTTTTTATAGACATGTAGATACATTTGTATTTCACTTTGATGATACGATACGGATCCAAAATTTCAAGTATCTCTGGATTCAAAGTGACCAATGTAAAGGTGCATTTACACAAACATAAACGTTGACAGCTTTGGAAGGGCCTGTTGTGCTTGGAGCAAACACTGAAAACTTTAAACACAGGAAAAAGTTATGACAATGGAAAATACAGAACAAAACTCATTTCAGATACAACTTCAAATATTTCACGTAAACAGCTGCAGTCCAAGAGGAAGTGGAGTTACTTGCGCAGCAAAGGATAATTCCTCCCTTACAATATAACCTGGCATCATACATAAGGAACAGGTTGTTTTATCTTACAACTTCAAGTAGTGTAGTATTTTCCTGTCTCATAAAAATGGGGAGAGTTGAGCAGTTTCAAAAATAAAGAAACTTTCAAAACTCCTGATCTCCTTTGTGCTTCTGTTATCCTTAATTTCCTACATGTATTGTTCATGTGCAATGACGACAACGCTACCATCCCTCTCCTGAAAGATACCTTTAAAGTCCACCTCTCCATTGCCGTCTTGGTCGAAAATATCGATGACCCGTTGGACTAGCGGGTTTTGCTGCAGCTCTGGTAATGACATGAACTCCTCAACCGATAGAGACCCAGAGTTGTCCAAGTCCAGCTTCTTAAACCGCTTCCCTAACCTGCGGATTTCCTCCGGGTCGACTGAAGGAAAGAAAGAACGTGTCAGTACAACAATATCAGCAGGAAAACATTGACACAAGGCTCACTCTCACACAGCACAAATCCATGCAAGCCACCTGTGATAAAATCACATAAACTGTCTTACTTAATTAAAAAAAGAAATGCTTCTTTAAAATATAGCCATTGGAAAATGTTTGTTTGAAAGTTTGCCATCAGTGAGTGAATACCAGAAGACCCAGTTTTCCCTTCTCATGCATCATGTACTTGTTTGATGTTGACCAAGAAACCGAGTAGGTGTGCTCTTGTCTAACATGCATCTTTGCCTGGTCAGTGAGTAGGGTAGAGCAGTGTTTTGGTGCAAAGGTTTTGTTGTTGTTAAAGCATACAAAGTAATTCCTGGCCTGGTCCTTCTTCATCTTGTAGGGAAGTTAAAGGGTAAAGAGACATGAACACTGGTAAGCTCTTATTGAAACATGTTGGTAAAAGTGTAGTCCTCTGTATGAAAGGGAGAACAGCAAGTTACAATGGTTCATATGCTTTAAGTATGCTACAGAAGAATGTACAAAATACACGATTCACGATTTACTGTTGCTGTATTGTGATGATTGTTGTCATCAGAAAGGGAAATGATTTGTATACTGTATGTCAGACCCACTTAATCTTCATTTTCTGTAGTAAGATGTGCTAATCTGAAATGTGACTTCCCTTACCATAGTTACCATTACCTACATCAGTTAAATAATCATGTCAGTTAATCTTTAATGTTGGTGTTTCTATCACTTTTCTGCATGGTTACAATAAGTTAGCTAGTGTTTTGTAATGCAGAAAGCTGTTCTACTTTCTAAGTGTTATGTCAAAGGTGAGCAAATTTTGATCCGGAAAGTGGTCAGAATTATTTGTCTTCTTGGCAGTTTAAAACATCATGGGACCTTTTGCACAGGAGGGAGGAAATAAATATTGGATGGGGCAGGTGCAACATTAGCTGAATGGACTTTACAAAGGGACCACAGCCAAAGACCTGCCCCCCATGGGTTTCCATGTATTGAATGCCAATACCTGCTATATGATACTTGAGAGTTTATACTGTAAACAGCTATTTTCTATGTTCTAAAACAACAAAGAAAACTTTTTTCTCCTCCACTACAGATTACATAGTTTACAGATACACTGTAGTTGAGCTGTTGAGGATGTTACCAAATGAACTGTTGTGCAGATACATGTACAAGAAAAGTTTACACTACAGTTCGAACATTCAGAGCTTCTGACCCCTCTTTTTCTACTGACCCACTTCTTCTGTATGATTGCCCCCTGAGCATTGGTACAGTGTTGTCATAATTGTCTCCTGTGGTTTTGTCCTTCTGTATATACTGTTTATATGCCAACAGGGTCTGAAGACACTGTCTGTGAGATTTACCCTGGTCCTGGTAAAAAGATCATGAATTCTTTTGCCCAGGTAGTTGAAGCACAAGGACGATGTCCATCAAATGTGGGGGTCAGGGAAAAACATAATGAATCCTGTCTCCCACAAGTATCTCACAAGATGATTTGAACAGAATATTACACAGTAGCCAAGATGAAACAAAATAGCTTGACAGGGGGAAACTACTTGTTTTGTTAGCAAGGGACAAAGGTGGCATCTCATATGACAGTGTCCTTTGACAGACCGACAGTCACTACAGACCTATCTATTCTCATGGTCACACAGCTTCCTGTCTCTTGCTCATCCATGCATTACATTTGGACTGTTTTGCACATCTCAGCAGGGAGAGGGTTAATAATAGGTAGAAAACAGTATCAAGCTTTAATCCTGTATGACTTTGACACTTTCACAAGTTAGTCACTGAAATCAAATAACTTGTACCAACATTTACCCTCAGTCAACCATGATGAATTTTGAACCCTGATTGTTTACATAATCACATATAGATGACAATGTGTCAACTCAACCACCTGCTAACAGAAGGTAACTGTCAATGTGACTACAAAAGTTGCAACTGTAAAAACTCTATGGTTTTCTTTTGTAAGTGATAAATACTAGTATCATCGTCAAGATCTACTCTAATATACAATAAAACTACTGAAAAGGGATAGAATATCTATCGTAAAACAACACTGGACAAATCATGAACCTTCATTTGTGTCAGGCTCAAATGATGTGGAATGGTTCAGTTGATTTTTGTAGAAAGATTCAGTTGATTTATGATGCTGTACTACTAAAAGCTGTTATCACATATCACAAATGTCTCCTTTTTCAGGCTATCACATTTATAGAACTTTGCACACCATGCTGAAGTAAAATGAAATAGAATGTATCTCTTTTGACAGATACATGTAGAAAGGAAAGCTAGTATACTTACAGTGTGTACACATTTCTGGAAGGGATGATTCGTTCCCCTAGAGACAAAAATGAATAAACAAATCTGTTAGTTATGGACTTTCTGTATCTGTATCTGTGTAAGGCCTTTGCGTAAGGTCATGTCCTTTGTGTAAGGTCATCGACAGCATTTCATAATCACATTTCTAACACTGAACACATCTTAAAATCTAGACCAAAACCCAATAGTATTTCTTTAACAGAGTATTAGCAGTGTCACCATCTGAATCTAACCAAACGTTGTGCCTCTTTGAAACATAACTGACAAAGTAGAGTAAAACCTTTCTTACCTGTTACAACAATAGTGTCATTTGAAGTGCTTCCTTCCTTCCCAATGTTACGTTCATAAGCTAACTCCCCTTTACCAGTGTACGTGACAAGTCAAATCTTGGTCCAAATTGTCTGGTGCGGTTCGTGTCATGCGTACAGTGTGTACATGTGACATAATGTTTAATTAGCCCATAACCTGGACTGCGGAAGAACTGGGGGTCATCCATATAGAATTTCAATGAGGACTGTTCCATTCGTATGGTTCAGGGGGAATAAAAGGGAGGGAAAGGGAAGGTGTATTCAAAAAGACTTCTAACATTGACACCGGAGGGAGGTAAATAGCAATTTACCTATACCAGGCAATACCACATGATTATTATGTAAATAGGATGATAGAGAAATAGCCAATGTAAAAAAATTATTTGCTTTGCCCCGCCCCTTCAAAACTATCAATTCTCCTGGACCAATAAAAAGCCTAACCTCATCCCCAGTATGAATTTGGTGCCAAAGTCAGAAGTAGAAGGTCTCATTCATGAGTTTTTTCGATACATTAGAAACCATGCATTAATGACTGTCTTTCGAGGCCGTGTTCCCTATGATCCTACATTAAATGAATTGATATCTTTCATGCTATGTTAACAACACGTACTCTACGTCTCATTAAAAAATTGCCGACGACTTCTATACACACAATCCCTTTTTATGGGAATTACAAACTGCACTTAGCGGCTGCCCGCAAGAGGCTCTTCCGCACTGCAAACCTACGACCGCACAACTCACAACACTGGACTGTGCACGTCCGACCTAGCGCGCGGCTGCCAACAATTACGTCCCAATTTCATCAGTTCCAAACAAGCGTTCACCGCTTTGACGTTTTACGCCAGTTGGGCTGGCTAAAGGGAAAATTCTCACCAATAAAAACACACGTTCACACAGCCGTTTAGTTTTTGACTTGGTACTCTTTTAGGGGGTACACTCGGAGTAATACATGAATGAGACCAGAAGATTTTGGATGGAAGGTCCAGGTTCATGGCCTGCACAGTTCCAGTTTTACATGCTGGCAGCAGCCTGGCACTGTGTGAGATATGTTTGTATCTGCAGACCTGGGTGACATCTTTGACCTTGGGGGTCTTATGCTGAATTTTTAACCAGTAATCAAACTATCAATGTAATAGCATGATGGAGTGAATGTATTATACACAGTGACACTTTGATTAACATCCTGTTCCAGGTAGAGCAAATGTGACCATAAACCAAGCCAAATAAATAGATATATCAGAAGTCTATTTGGAAGGTAATTTTTACAGTAAGTCACTTTGTATGTTCCTGCAAATACCTATCAGAAAAGTTATTTGGATGAGCTAATTTCATGCTTGCCTGTCACTTTCACCTTGCGTGTATTCCTGCCATTACTTCTTCCAATATCATTTAGGTAATTGTCAATTTTGTGAAGCCAAGTGAATGTATTACTGCTAGAGGTCTCCATGAATAAATTTGTTAACATCTGACCATGTGCATCATGAAGTTATTGAGCCATGACACACAGGGCACCAGAATGTCGGATAAACCCCACAGTTTGAAGTACATACCCTTCAGAAATTATATTTTTTTCGATCTGCAGATCCACTTTTGCCAAGATGATTCTTATCATCATTATTCTTATGCTGATTGATATAACAAACTAAGAAACCTATTTCTATTTAGAATTTTTATCAATATTCCTGGGTACTGTTATTACTGAGAACATTTGTGTGTAAGGTCATCCTTTCTATGTCATGCTGGGATGGTCAGTAAATGGCAGCAGCTGTCAGCAAGGCTGGAATTAAATGGTAGTGGAGAACTGATGATAGGAGGACAAAACAGCTGACAAAACCACATCCAAAATTACTTGTACTTGTCAATTTCACTCCTTCAGGAAACTGGAATGGTCCGAGTGGTTCAAATAAGAAATATGACATATTGGACTATTGATGATCAGCAACTCTTTATCCTGCCCTTTTAGTATCTTCTTAGACTTTAGTGAAATAAAACAAAAACACACAAACATATGAACTAAAAATACTAGTAGACTAAGGCTTATCAACACCAAGCTGTTAAGTCATGTACTAACAGTACAAACATTGAACCAAAATGTGAATTATGTATTATGTAAAGCACACCAAGTAACTGTAGCAAATAGAAAGGGTCTCCAAAACACTAACATTTGAATTGTTATAGGCAATAAATGATTGACAAGCTAGGTATGACATAGTTTATAAAACCGCCAAAAATAAAATCATTCTTGTCAATTTACAATATTAGACTAGTATTGCCTTTCCAACAAAAGCGTAATATAGTCTCCCTCTTTAACTTGGAACATTATTGTTTGGATATAAAACAAGTACATGTGCTTATGATTTACTTAACAATTCGTCCTAGTGCACACCCCACAGAAAAACATATCAAAAAGTGACAATCGTATTGATTTGTAATCTGCTGCAAGAGTACTTTCCCTTTCGTACAGCTACTAGCCCGGTAAGCCAATACACTGTATGAAAGGGAAAGTACTCTTGCAGCAGATTAAGAGTGTCACTTTTTTTACATGTTTTTGTGGGGTGTGGGAGGGGCAAAGCTCTAATAGTCTAAACCACTTGTGCTACAGTTGGCATGGGAGTCATCAACCCTCTAAATCTGACAAATGCAAACTGCTGTTACACACAGATTCAGTTGTTTCAGCATTCATCAGCATAACATGCATGAAGTGACAATCGTAATCTGCCAAGTTGCAGCCGTCTTTTCTCCTCCCCCTCTAATCTTTATACACATGTACATCAGTTTGGCCTTTCCACACTTCATCCTGTCTGCTGAGGCATGGAGGCTCTCATGCAACTGATGACAGTTTGCCAGATTTTAGCTGCAAACCCTCTTATCCGGTTTGCTAGAGATGTGTGGATGTGGGGTGAAATGGGGTACTGTAAGGGGTGGAGGTAGATGTATGATGTGCAGATATCCACAGTTCACAATCAATATGGAAGTTTTACATGCAAGTCTGGAGCTGCCCTTTATCTTTTACAATTACATGTTGCTGTGTTGATGGGCTCCCTTCAAAATATTGTTTTTTCCAAGCAGTCAAAACCACAGATTTAATTTTCTAAAGGTTGATGTAAATCATGAATAAATAGATTATTTATAATTATTAAGGGTGTGCCCGTGGCAGTGTGTTGATCCCCAAGTGACTTTAGGTGACATGCATTAAAACTGTCACGAACCCCAACTAACATTTCCAACACGACTCTACCAAGATTGTACCTGTTGTTGTACAGATACTATAGAATCTACCGTGCATGCCCAGTCTACCGTGCTGCATCTTTAGGCTAGAAGACCACCATGTTTTAGTGGGATTCACAAATCAACGGGAACCAAACAGCGGTGATATGGGACTGGGGTGGGTCGGGCTCTAAATATTCACTGCCGGTATGTCAAAAATATACCGGTCGTCTCTCGGACGCTTCGTGCCTTCAGAAAACAGTAACCACCATACTGGATACGCTGTGCTGGGCATTTTTCTAGGATCTCCGGCCAATTGTTGATATGCCAGAGGGCGTGTTACGGACATAACATTGACCCGAATTTGTAAATCGGCCTGAAAATTTTCGAGAGCTTCACGGGTTGGAGATGCAAGACTGTCGCACTGATTATAGCGAGGATGTTACGCATGTTTGTCGGCGATAGCTCGACTAAATGGGCACTCCTTCCCTCAGAGCTGCCCTTGGGAATGTCAAGAAAAAATCTACAGACAAGAAATGCACGCAAAAAGCTCCGTTACTTACCATTTTGGCTAATTTTCTGCGGTTTTCTACCCTACGACCAGAAATCGATCCCTGTCCTCAGCAACCCCAAAATTGTACATCCGGGATATTGGGTATCCAAATATGGCTTGTAGCTGCTGAACGGCGACCTCTAGTGACTTCTCTGTAAAACGCACAGAGGCTTTCATTATAAATTTGACAGGATGTGACCTCACTGTCATACTTCGATGACCTTCGTTGTCGTAACCATCGAGGAAAATAAAAATTTATTTAAAATGACTGCAAAATCATCTACACGTTGATGGTGCAAACGGAGCTGATCCCCTCATACGACCTCAGATGACCTCACTCTCAGATGACCGGGTCATTTGGAATTACTGTCTTGCTGTCTGATCTTATCTGGCTTTATCTCCAAGCACATTGTTGAAGCAGTGAAAAGGTTACGCCCTTCCCTCCCAACATCTGCTTGAAGACATTGACTGGACTTTGTAACGACGTCCTCTGCTGGTTGCGTGCATATTGCAACTTGCGCAATCCACATTCCCTCTGGCGGCCGTCTGCGCATCCTCTTTCCCCCTGTTGCGGCAATGGCTTCTGGTGTAAGTCGAAACTCCTGTCCGAATCTCGAGCATCCTGCGTTAAAAATAATAGCAACTTCACACTTTGACGCTATTTGGTAAAGAGGAATTGTTGCTTTATGTGTTTGTGCCGATATTTTGCCAAATGTGTTTGAAATTGTGTTTTTTAGACGTTATATACCTACCCGGGTAACTTCCGGGCCTACAAGGCCCAGGTCGCCGCACAGTACAGCGGTGCCCAGCTGAACGTGGTCTCGGACCCACCGGCCTTCAAACTCGGCGAAACCAACAAGACACCTGAGTTTCTCAAGAAATTCCCAGTTGGAAAGGTACGTCAGTTGTTTAATTTGTTACATTCCATATTTTTCAGACAGCGAAAAATTGTTCAGCATGCAAATCACATGGCAGTTTTTTTTGTCGTCTGTACGTTCGCCACGTCAGTAAGTTTAGAGCACCACCACAGTCTGAAGAAATTATGGCGAGAACCGTGAAACGTGTTCGTGTGCGGCTTGTAATTGAAATACAGTTTTAATATTTCCCGGTGACACACTTGGTATCACCGTATGTCAAACATGAAAAATTCAAGTTTCTGGAACATACTTGAGTGTAT
>NW_017803713.1:2378930-2379789 GCF_001625305.1 Branchiostoma belcheri | reverse complement strand
ATGAATAAATTGTTAACATCTGACCATGTGCATCATGAAGTTATTGAGCCATGACACACAGGGCACCAGAATGTCGGATAAACCCCACAGTTTGAAGTACATACCCTTAAGAAATTATTTTTTTTTCGATCTGCAGATCCACTTTTGCCAAGATGATTCTTATCATCATTATTCTTATGCTGATTGATATAACAAACTAAGAAACCTATTTCTATTTAGAATTTTTATCAATATTCCTGGGTACTGTTATTACTGAGAACATTTGTGTGTAAGGTCATCCTTTCTATGTCATGCTGGGATGGTCAGTAAATGGCAGCAGCTGTCAGCAAGGCTGGAATTAAATGGTAGTGGAGAACTGATGATAGGACATTTATTAGGAGGACAAAACAGCTGACAAAACCACATCCAAAATTACTTGTACTTGTCAATTTCACTCCTTCAGGAAACTGGAATGGTCCGAGTGGTTCAAATAAGAAATATGACATATTGGACTATTGATGATCAGCAACTCTTTATCCTGCCCTTTTAGTATCTTCTTAGACTTTAGTGAAATAAAACAAAAACACACAAACATATGAACTAAAAATACTAGTAGACTAAGGCTTATCAACACCAAGCTGTTAAGTCATGTACTAACAGTACAAACATTGAACCAAAATGTGAATTATGTATTATGTAAAGCACACCAAGTAACTGTAGCAAATAGAAAGGGTCTCCAAAACACTAACATTTGAATTGTTATAGGCAATAAATGATTGACAAGCTAGGTATGACATAGTTTATAAAACCGCCAAAAATAAAATCATTCTTGTCAATTTACAATATTAGACTAGTATTGCCTTTCCAACAAAAGCGTAAT
>NW_017803713.1:2376125-2378910 GCF_001625305.1 Branchiostoma belcheri | reverse complement strand
CCTGAAAATTTTCGAGAGCTTCACGGGTTGGAGATGCAAGACTGTCGCACTGATTATAGCGAGGATGTTACGCATGTTTGTCGGCGATAGCTCGACTAAATGGGCACTCCTTCCCTCAGAGCTGCCCTTGGGAATGTCAAGAAAAAATCTACAGACAAGAAATGCACGCAAAAATCTCCGTTACTTACCATTTTGGCTAATTTTCTGCGGTTTTCTACCCTACGACCAGAAATCGATCCCTGTCCTCAGCAACCCCAAAATTGTACATCCGGGATATTGGGTATCCAAATATGGCTTGTAGCTGCTGAACGGCGACCTCTAGTGACTTCTCTGTAAAACGCACAGAGGCTTTCAATACATTATAAATTTGACAGGATGTGACCTCACTGCCATACTTCGATGACCTTCGTTGTCATAACCCTCAAAGAAAATAAAATGACTGCAAAATCATCTACACGTTGATGGTGCAAACGGAGAGATATGTGCAATACATTATCCGATCCCCTCATACGACCTCAGATGACCTCACTCTCAGATGACCGGGTCATTTGGAATTACTCAGAAGTCTTAAAGCTGTCTTGTTATCTGATCTTATCTGGCTTTATCTCCAAGCACATTGTTGAAGCAGTGAAAAGGTTACGCCCTTCCCTCCCAACATCTGCTTGGAGAAATTGACTGGACTTTGTAACGACGTCCTCTGCTGGTTGCGTGCATATTGCAACTTGCGCAATCCACATTCCCTCTGGGAGGTATGACTGGGTCTAAAATATGGTAGGACGGCCACGAAAAACGGCCACGACGCGATTGGTCAATTTCTCAGCAAGCTACAAAACCTCCACGCTGCTATTGGTCGGGGTACCAGCTGCTGCAGTAAGGAATAGCTAGCGGTGGGGAGGGCTGCCGGCGTTTATCCACAGCTTTCAGGGGCAAAAAAACGTCAACCTTTACGGCTATAATCACTCCACTTGGGTGGCTCTTACCTATGGCGCACAGATAAGCCACAAACAGTCATTTGTGCGGCTCTTAGCTCTGGAAACCTTACAGGTATTAAATGAGTGCGTGAGGGACTTGAGTCTAGATAACGTTAACCAGTAAAACGCCGTACATTTTTTGTACGGGAAATACTTTCCATGGGCCTTTCATAATGTAGGGACCAGGTAAGCAGGTGATATATTTGGCGTGGCCCTTGAATCTGAGGAGCAGGTAAGGCACCGTACAGGTGATATTGGCGTGGCCCTTTCATCTGGGGAGCAGGTAAGGTACCATACAGGTAATATTTGTGTGGCCCTTTCATCTGGGGAGCAGGTAAGGCACCGTACAGGTGATATTGGCGTGGCCCTTTCATCTGGGAACCAGGTAAGGCACCGTACAGGTGATATTGGCGTGGCCCTTTCATCTAGGGACCAGGTTAGGAACCATACAGGTAATATTTGCGTGGCCCTTTCATCTGGGAACCAGATAAGGCACCGTACAGGTGATATTTGCGTGGCCTGTTCATCTGGGGAGCAGGTAAGGCACCGTACAGGTGATATTTGTGTGGCCCTTTCATCTGGGGACCAGATAAGGCACCGTACAGGTGATATTGGCGTGGCCCTTTTATCTGGGGAGCAGGTAAGGCACCGTGCAGGTGATATTGGCGTGGCCCTTTCATCTGGGGAGCAGGTAAGGCACCGTACAGGTGATATTGGCGTGGCCCTTTCATCTGGGGACCAGGTAAGGCACAGTACAGGTAATATTTGTGTGGCCCTTTCATCTGGGGACTAGGTAAGGCACCGTATAGGTGATATTGGCGTGGCCCTTTCATTTTTCAACCAAGTAAGGCACCGTACAGGTGAAATTGACGTGGCTCTTTCATCTGAGGAGCAGGTAAGGCACCATATTAGTTATAATTTGTGTGACCCTTTTATGTAGCAACTAGTTAAGGTACCGGAAAAGTAATATTTGTGTGACTCTTAGGGACCTTTGATTATTTGGTTCTTTGGCCCTTTGAAGACGAGAAGCTGTCTAGAATGGTTCGAAGTACTGACTTTAACAGTGTTAGGGTTAGTTTATAGCAACAACATGAATGGTGAAGTCTGTTAGGATTTTACTCCAAAAGTAGAATAACTGGAAGTGGATTCTAGTAACAAAATGTAGAGCTAAGATCCGGTATGTGCTTTCTTGATTATAATAATAATAATAATAATAATAGATGGTTTATTGAAAGTAATTTGCAGCCACCGGGCTGAATTGCATACCTTGTACAATTGCTAAAAATCTTAAATTACAAACTAACAGTACTCATTGAAACTCAATATAGAAACTCATTAACACAATATAGAAACTCATATTACTCATATTACTCATCTCATTACTAATAAACTCATAAGGCTTACTATTAATTTCGTCATAGTTTGCGTTAACACATTTATACAAATATACGTGGCTAGCATTAACAACATTAACCCATATTGGCAAGATTCACTATGTTCGCAAGTTCACAGTTCTTGATTATTTTGGTCCATTTATATTGTTCTGAGAGACACATGTAAGAATCAGTTTCTAAAACCTCTTATAGAATATTCTAATAGTGACTTGTATGTAGATTACATTCTGTTGTTTTGAATTTAATTCTGTAAGACTACTATATATACATGTACCTTATATGTGTACATTCTTCGCTCAATGCAGTTATTAAAGTCAAACTACACCTACTAGTATTCGTTTTCAATTGTCTTTCTTGTACATTGTCTTTGAAGTCAGGAACAAATATGCAAATACACAGAATGTGCCCTTAATATGCCTC
>NW_017803713.1:2356158-2376105 GCF_001625305.1 Branchiostoma belcheri | reverse complement strand
AATAGCAACTTCACACTTTGACGCTATTTGGTAAAGAGGAATTGTTGCTTTATGTGTTTGTGCCGATATTTTGCCAAATGTGTTTGAAATTGTGTTTTTCAGACGTTATATACCTACCCGGGTAACTTCCGGGCCTACAAGGCCCAGGTCGCCGCACAGTACAGCGGTGCCCAGCTGAACGTGGTCTCGGACCCACCGGCCTTCAAACTCGGCGAAACCAACAAGACACCTGAGTTTCTCAAGAAATTCCCAGTTGGAAAGGTACGTCAGTTGTTTAATTTGTTACATTCCATATTTTTCAGACAGCGAAAAATTGTTCAGCATGCAAATCACATGGCAGATTTTTTTGTCGTCTGTACGTTCGCCACGTCAGTAAGTTTAGAGCACCACCACAGTCTGAAGAAATTATGGCGAGAACCGTGAAACGTGTTCGTGTGCGGCTTGTAATTGAAATACAGTTTTAATATTTCCCGGTGACACACTTAGTATCACCGTATGTCAAACATGAAAAATTCAAGTTTCTGGAACATACTTGAGTGTATGGGGGAGGGGGGCATGGAAACCCATTGATTATACCTAAAGAAGACACGTGCATGCCTTTTATTTTGTTGTCTATAAAATCTTACTGGTACTGTGGTACATGTATTTTCCTTCAGACCACGATGACAGTTCTCATGTCGTGTAAGATAATTTCTATCCAGTCAGGCATCATAATTTCTTGTTACAGTGAAAAAAATTATGCTCTTTGTATGGCACAAAGTATGTTGTCACTTGTCATCTATGCTAGTATCACAAAGTAGTATCTATCTGTATCACAAACATATGTATGGACTACATGTGTTCTTGTTTGTCATCAGGTCCCAGCATTTGAAGGCAAGGATGGCACATGCCTCTTTGAGAGTAATGCCATCGCCTATTACCGTAAGTCTGTTTGTTTCACACTTCAGCCACAGTGCAATCTACAAAAGTACAAATATTACAGCTTGTTGCATCAGAGTTGCCTTCAAGGTGATATGCATGATGCAAAGTTGTCTGGTGTTGATGAAAAAGCCTTCTCAGTGTACAGTACAGTATGTTGCATATTAGACAACCTTGTAAAGAGACTGAATCTGAGGCTGAAAACTCACACTGCAGATGATGACCGTAGTTTCTACGGGGACGTAATACTGAAGTCCTGTTGATACATCTTGGTCTGATGCTCTTGTGTTGAAGCAACGTCAAAATAAGTCAACATGAGACAATAGTTTTAACTCACGCTTGAATCCAGCAAGACTTATTGTCACTGCTACCTGGCACAAGTTTGAACTTACAGTCTAAAGCAAGAAAACTGGAAACTTTAGACTGAAATGGATCAACCAAGCCAACCTCCTGCTGAGATGCATAACTGATTAAAAAAAATTGACATGTTCCAGTGGGCAACGATCAGCTCCGGGGTACCAGTCCCAAGTCTGCTGCACTGGTCCAACAGTGGGTGAACTTTGCTGACAGCGAAATCCTCCCGGCTGCATGTACATGGGTCTACCCAACCCTGGGGATCATGCAGTACAACAAGGGGGTACGTAAATGCATTTCAACGGTTTCTCTTTTGTTGCATAGTTACATTTATATTGATGGGAATAATGTCCAGTTGCTGTTGTACCAGATGCATAATTTAATTAATTACAGATTTGTTGTCTCTTCAGAACACTGATCAGGCCAAGGAAGCCATCAAGAAGGTCCTGACTGTCTTGAACGAGTACCTGAAGACGCGTACTTTCTTGGTTGATGAGCGTGTCTCCCTTGCAGACATCTCTGTGGCCTGCAATCTTCTCCTTCCATATCAACAGGTAAGCTTGGGATGGAAGAGTGCCCTACTATACAGGAGGGTCAGGGAGCATCCTCAGAAAATGTAAATTTGAACTACCTCTGAGTTTTTCAAGATTCACTTGTGTGTAGTTGATCTTTGAAAGTTATTTGCTTCGTTATTTCAAAGGTTCTTGAACCTGCCTTCCGTCAACCCTTCGTCAACGTAAACAGATGGTTTCTGACATGCGTCAATCAGCCTCAGTTCAAGGCTGTCTTTGGTGTGGTCAAGCTTTGTGACAAGATGGCTCAGTTTGATGGTAAGTACCGTATGGCCTGATATAACAATACTGAAAGTCCAATACTAGACTGCTGTAACTTGTAAGGGATTAATGTTATCAAGGTCCTATGTTATTAGACAAAATCTATTTCCAGTCCTAAACATCTGCTGTATTGCTTGAGGATGGACCTTTAGAAAGACAGTTGATTACATATTCCACCTGCCACTCTTGCAAGGTGCAGCTAAATGGGACCAGGACAAATGTAGAACATACTGTGATGCAAGGTTCCAAAATGGCATTATGTGATCAAAAGTATTTAATTCCTGACAGCATTTTGCTCATGTTGGCTGCTTATTTTTGACAGCTAAGAAGTTTGCTGAGCTCGCGCCTAAGAAGGACAAGGGCGGCAAGAAAGAGAAGCAGCCTCAGCAGCCCAAACAGGAGAAGAAGAAGGAGAAGAAACAAAAGGAGGAGAAGGAAGTGGATGAGGCTGATGATGTTCCCAAGCAGCCCAAAGCTGTAGACCCATTTGCTGCTCTATCAAAGAGGTATGGACTCTTTATATTATGTCATGGTGTCATGCTACATGTTGGAAGTAGTAGCAGAAACAGCCTTCCAGGTTTGGACAGGAGAATCTTAGAATTAGATGTACCTATGATGAGACATCATGCACCACTCTGAACAGACCTGAGTGAGAACTGACCCAATGTCACTTCTCTGAGGTACAGATAGAAATATAGTATTAGATGTTTAAAAAAATGGAAACTCCAGGTCAGTTGATGATATCTTTGTTGTTGCTTTTTTGTTGAAAACTTTGCATATTGCTCTTCCTAAAGATACCCTTTTCTTCAGTGACCTTACATTTCTGGAATGAGGGTGAAACGATGATGTAGAAAGTTAAGCATCGGGCATCATTAGACTGACTTGTTTGTGGTTATTTTTTCCTCAGTGCTTTCAACATGGATGAGTTCAAGAGAACATATTCCAACAAGGACACCCTAACTGAAGCACTGCCTTACTTCTGGGAGCATTTTGACAAGGAGGGTTACTCCCTGTGGTACTCTGAGTACCTGTACCAGTCCGACCTCAACATGATCTTCATGACATGCAACCTTGTCGGCGGTGAGTAGCCTGTTGAATCTGCCTTTAGGCCATGTTGATTTGATTATATGGATGACATCCTCTGGGAACCCCAAAACTGATGCGCGTGTGGGAATAAAAAAAAAGTTTGGCAAAAAAAAAGTTGCTTTCAACATGAAATCTACGTGGTCATGAAGGTTGAACAAATGAGTATGGTTTGAAGAATAATCTACTCTTCAAATTCATTTCTTTACATTTTCATATTTTTCGTTTGATTTTGGCCTTCTACGACATTGGTATCATTTTTTTGTAACTTACGGTATATATTTTCTTATGTTGCAACTGTTTTGGTTGAAAACTTTTTTGTTGGAAACAGCCAAATATTCATGCACGTGTGGATGTCATCCATATAATCAAATCAACATGGCCTTATCTAAAATGTAGTAATGCAGTAGTGTATAATATTAAACCAGCTTAATTTAACTTTTCATAATAGCCTCCAGTTTTAGAGATAAATTTAGTCTGCAGTTATCTTGAAACATGCTAGTTAAATTAGAAACACACTTTAGATCATAAACTTCCTGAACTAAAAACAAAATTTTTGCTACTGTAGGAATGTTCCAGCGGTTGGAGAAGCTGAAGAAGAATGCCTTTGCTAATGTGTGCATCTTCGGTGAGGACAAGAACAACCAGATCGCTGGAGTCTGGCTCATGAGGGGACAAGAGCTGGTTTTCCCTGTAAGTGATGTTTTATTTGATTGAAGTTTTGTCATTTCATATGGGGTGAACAAGAGTGCAAGACTCTTGGCTACCTGTGATAGCCTTACAAATGTATGCATGTAGTCAGACGCATTTTTGTTTGCATATTGTGTTCAATGAAGTCCTTTAGGCATGTGTTTAAGCAGTGAGAAACGGAAAATGAACCAGGACAGTATGCTGTTCTTAATGAAAATACAAGATCACTTGAAATTGCTGGATTAAAATTTCACTTCCCTGTTGTGCAGCTGAGTGCGGACTGGCAAATCGACTACGAGAGCTACTCGTGGCGAAAGCTGGACCCCGACAGTGAGGAGACCAAGCTGCTGGTCCGGGAATTCTGGTCTGAGGAGGGCGACTTCAAGATCATGGGGAGCAGGAAATTCAACCAGGGCAAATGCTTCAAGTAAACGGAAAGATCCCAAACCCCCACTGCACACAGAATGTCTTAGACTTTATCAGCATCCTTCAAGAGGACAAGCATCACCATCCCTGCAGATAATCTGACTCTCTAGACACATGGAGAATTCCACTAAGCTGTCAATAAAACAAACAAAAACACTGCTACAAATGTTGTACTTGTGTGCTCTTGGTTCACCCTTATTATACTATGATAAAGTAGGTACAGTACTGAAAATCCTACTGAGCAAATATTCCCCATGGTACATTGCACCCTCAGATTGGCCAATGAAGAATGCTGCCTGAGTCCTACAAATTAAGGTCACTATCAGACTTTGAATATCTAAATGTGAAAGGCAATTTCTATTGGAGAAATGATACAGCTAGCTTTATAATTATAAGCTGTGGGTTCTATTTTGGATACGACTATTTTTCTTGGGCCATTGAAAGCAATGTCCAGGAGTGAATCATAAAGGATCATCTAATACCAGAATGATGGCACAATGTAAATGATATCTGAGCGCTAATGAAGTTACATTTTTGGAGAACTGAAAAGGAGCAGCAGCATTTGGACACAAGTCGCCATTCATTGAACTGCAACACACCCTTTTCTTTATATTAAATTATTGAACACATGCATATTACTTGCTAATTATCAGTTGTGGTGGTTTTATTTTTGCAGTGCTTGTCCACCATGACACCTCAAACGTGTTTTAACCACTGCAAAAACCTTTCCACTCCTATCAGAAGATGAAATCCCCATGAAAATAAATAGATTCACACTACTGACAGACATTTGCTGGAGTTCTACAATTCCTTATCCCAGATCAAGTAAGTACAATTTTGCACTTTTATTGTGTGTTCATTGCAACAGTTGACTAATGATTAAGGGTTACGCCATAGCTATACTTGTCCTGCCTTTGCAAGCATTATCAGTGCATGATTTATCCTGCAGAACTAAACTCCAGGTAAAACATACCCATTTGTGTGGGTATGAGGTCATAATGTGTCCATCAATAAAAAACATTTGAACCATCACCTGACTGACCCAGACATATCTCGTTGGTAGAGATTACTTATTGGCCTGAAGTTGCCTGTACAAATTCTCTATTTTTGAACAAGGAATTAATACCTAATGCACAATCTGATACTGGATTCTTGAATAGATGAAATATTTATCTATCAACACAAATACTTTACACAATGTTACAACATTTCTTTCAACCATCAGATAGAGATGACTTAGATGGTATACTCCTTTATAAATAACATCAGTCCCTCATGATATCGATGGACTCGACAAGTTGTATGGCCAGGCTGTACTGTCCGTGTGTTTCAGGCAGGAGGCTGACCACCTGGCTCAACAGCTGGGCAGTCAGGAGCAGAGGGACATCGGGGAAATGGACATCTGATGGACTCTGGAATAGGGAAATAGCTAGATTAAAGAGACACAGTACAAACTATAAAATGTAACTTGGTAAGACTAATAAAGGGACATCGTACAAATCCACATCCACAACTGTACATCTCAAATTAAGCCTAACTCTGCTCTGCTTGAGGTTTGTCCAATCTAGTTGTCTTTTCATTGTTGTGCACAAGATTTCTGAATCACCATCGAAACTGATGAAGGAAAAAAAACACAATCCACTGGAGATCTTCTGAGTTACCTTTTTGACACACCAACACACAAGCTATAGTAAGAACATACCTACTTTGTGGAGTAAATAAACTCAGAAACATGTAGCAGGAGGCCATCATAGAGATGGTGGAGCTGAGTTACCTGCTGCTTGAGCCATGTGGACAGGGTGGGAGGAAGTCTGGACAGGAGTTGAACACTTCTCTTGGGTTCAGCTGAGGACATGAGGTGGGACAGACGCTTCCCTACCAGCAGGAGCAGGTCACAGCCCAGCTGGCACCGTTCATTCACAGAGTTCAGCACCTGGCAGGAAACACAAGGAGAAAAGTGTCTCATCAAGAAAAAATTCTTAGCCATTACCATTCGCCACACCAGATTTGGCCTAAGCCCTAATAACAAAGGTATTATACCATCTGATTACTAGTACCTTTTCCAGAGAAAATATTCAAATAAAGAACTCAGAATATTTCCCTTTCTCCAAAAAGAGAAGGTTCAGATAGTGGAAAATTGGACATGTAGGGTAAAACACACCTCCTGTCCCAGGTAGTCATAGCCCCTGCTGTACAGCTCATTACAGTAATGTCTTCTGACCACGTCCACATCCACCTCCAACCTCTGACCTAACTCCAGTATGGTGTCTGCCCACTTACAGGCCTCCAACACCACCTTGTTGTCTGACATTGTTTGGTAGGCATCAAGGTCAGATTGCAACAATTCCTTTTCCTTGTCTGTCTCCATCGCAACAGCACCATCATCTTTGGTGAGAAAGGCTGGAGGGATGGGGAGGGTTCCAACTGCTGCACTCACTATTCTACATAGGAACTATGGGAAAACACAAAGGAACAACCACACTGATACTGTGAACAGGGGACATTTCTGTGAATAGCACAATTTCAATACAAACCAAACCGAACAGAAAATGTACAAAAATATATTTTCAGTTTCTTTTCTGTCGTATTTTTAAAAAAATAGACGTCACATTTGACAGAACAGCATAGTCACTCAAAAATACATTTTATATTATAGTCTCTATCCTCAACTACCATATGAATATAATTTCCACACTTGCATTCCTACCTGTTGCCTGGCACAAATGATGGCGATGTCAATGTCACTGCCAGGCAGGAGGGGGTAGGAGTGCAGGTCCTTGAAGAATGCATTCTTGCCCTGGTCAAAAAATAACACAAATTTCCTTTTGCCTTTAAATGCCTCTCACCCTTTCTATGTAGGAACATTGTACTCACCAGTGCCACTGAACCTCTAAGAAAAGAGCCTATATGGTCAATCTAATGGATTATCATAAACAAGTAACTTTACAGTATTAAAAAGAAAGCTAAAACTTGTTAATAGTCAAAGCCAAATTGATATGAAAGAAGCTGGCACAAGGAAACAAAGCTAACTTGATAATAAAGAAGCTTAGGCCACACCAATTTAATTTGTTGGTTCTCGGATTCGCCTCTTCATTTTTTTCTGATTTGCAAATAAAAAAATAAAAAAAATTCTGGTTCTGAATTAACTCAAAAATGGTCATATTTTGCCTCCAACAGTTGAGGAAAGACCTTTTCTTCCTAGATGTTACAGTTTTTCCATCTATCAATACAGTGGTTTCATTAAAACTTCAAAATTCTTTCTTTAAATTTTACCCCAGTCTTTTGTGTTGACTTCATGGCTCCTATCGAAGCATTTGGGGCTATAATAGGATGCCTAGACCTGTTTTTATTTTTTATTTTTTTTCACCCTGTCGCTTCATATTTTTTCTGAAAAAATCCGAGAACCAACAAATTAAATTGGTGTGGCCTTAGCTAACCTTAGTATCAAAGTAATATGACAGTGGCTTGACCGTCCTGAGTGAGAAGACCATGACAGCGTGCATGATACTGCTGAGCTTCATGTGGTGCTGCAGCAGCTGGTAGTTCGACACGCGCTGTTCTGCCGCCAGCTCTGCGATGGACGTGGGGCCCTGCGTGGCCTGCCACAGGTCCTCGATATCAAACACGGGCACGTGGGAGGACTCCACCTCCGCCTGTGAGGAAAAGAATGGGTACGGGGACTCTACTTCCGCCTGCAACGGAAGGGATACAGTACCCTATCACTGGGACGGCTGGATGGACATGGGATTGTTAAGGCAGTGGTTTTATGATATGTTTTGATACAGTGTGTTGAAGAATACAAATCAAATGAAAAAAAGGAATAAATTATGGAGGTAAATTTAACAGATGTTTTCCATGCCTTGCAATCACCACGTGCACCTTATGGAAAAAGAAAACCATGGCCCACACCAGCAACACCTGTAAGATTTTTTTATGGAAAGGGAATAATCTAAATACAGTATAAATTATAATGACAAGAAAACAGAATACACAGATGCCAAAACTAAAGCCTAATGACTGCACCAAGATATAAAATAAGTGACAAATGTAAGCTAAATACATGTACATTTTATTTTAGTGATGTTACATGGAAGACATATTTGTATCTATGAAACACTGGGATGATACACAGCTTAGAAATGTGCACGAGGCAAAATGTCTCACATCCAAAATCACAGGATTGCCTAAGAGCAAGCATTACAAGCTTTAAGGTCACTTGGAATAGGAGTATGAAGAAAACTGATGCTTATTTAAGATATTTCACATTAGATTGTAATGCATGCTCATTATTATGAAGAAGTTCTTACCTCTAATATGACTTGCAAGAGGATGTTGCATTGTCCCAGAAAGTTTGTTAAGGCTGCATCACTCAAGCCAACATCCTGGTTGGTAACACAAGTTAGACAACAAATTTAAGACTTCAAGCTACTTGTATTCTTGTCGACATGTGGTAGGGAATTATACTGATCATGTAATCATTTGAGTCTTGGGGACAATTGTTAAGAAAAAACTTAATGTGTAGAGCAAGTATGATCAATAAAGATAATAATGCACTCATTGAACTTTGAAATTTTACCTTTCTGCACAGCCTATCCTTTGGGGCCTTCCCAACCTGAGTGATGTAAAAACACACATGATCCAAAAAATTTAGAATACAATGACACCAGTATAGACAAAACTGTGTGCGAGGTGGGTGGGGTTCATTTAATGTGGCTGTCAGGAAAAAAACTTCAATGCATCCGAGCAGCACTTAGACAGCAAATATCTTCACCAATGGTATACTAGTCTGTTTAGGTTTGACATGCTTACAATCTGACTGCAGGACAACAACAAAGTTCTTCCATTAGAGTTGAAAGACTTCTGTAGGTACGTTGTTTAAAAACCCGTAAAGTGACTAGCAAGCTGATTCTGGTAATAACATAATCTCATCAGTACAGTGAGTTCTTGTACCTTTTCCATAAGAAAAGCAGTTGCTGAGAATCTCTTCACCATGAAGGTGTGCCACATCATGCAGCCCAGGCCTGTAAACAACAATAACAAAAGAAACATAATTATTAGAAACATCTGCCAAAAGCAATCTAGCAGACATGGTAATTACTACAACAAGCTTGCAGGCAAACAACAATTCAGCATCTTTTTGCAGCAATATTTCTTAGGCTGCTGTATAGCCTTGTTCTGGGATAATTTTAACCTCATTAGTCAAGTCAGGTCTTTTTCTAGGCTTGATAGGAAGAAATTTAAAGAAGGTTTAAGAGTCTAAAACTTGTACATCCTCAAAGACAGCACCAAAGGCATAAACACAACTAATCAGCACCAAGGACACAAACACAACCAATCAGCACCAAGGACACAAACACAACCAATCAGCACCAAGGACAAATGCTGCCAATTTCCACCACCTACATTGTACACTAACAGCACCAATCAGTATAAAGAACAAAGGCATCACTACGCACACAAAAACTGACAACTCACCATGTTGTAGGTAAGCATTGCCAACAAACTTAAGATGCTCAATGGACCTTTCCAGTAAGGCTACAACCTGAAATAATGAAAATATGTTTGGTTTCAATCTTCAGTAGGCAAAGTTACCCATTTGAGTGAATGAAGGTGAGAGAAACATGGAATTCACTCATGCTAGCTACTAGTATTTATTTCACAATTTTTATATGAAGCCTGTTTATACAATGAAGATGGGAATGCTGTAATTCCTATAAAGAAAATAAAAGGAACCAACACCATTTTCTGCGCCAAAAGAAAACCAATGAAATGCAAAGATGATTTCTCCTACCTCTGGATCTTTATTCCACTGTACCACATACTCCCAGGTACAGTGTGCATGGAGCACCTCTGGGTCCAGGCTGTAGGGGAAACGCTCCAGTTGGCTTCTGTAGAGGTCTAACATTGACAAAACATCTGGTAAACACAACAGTGAGACTATCTGCAATATGTTGTGAACTATTCTCAGTGGGTCATAGTGGAAGTGATTTCATAGCCACACAAACTTGGTTGATGGAAGACTGGAGACTTGAAATCCTATGCGTGAAAGACTCATTTGCAGTTAGGCCTAATTTCTGAGGGTCGCACATGATAATATGCATAGCTGACACTGACCTTTTAATCTGTAGCAACTTGTTACTCAGATGAAAGTTTATGCTCCCAAAACAATATGGATGTGTTTTTAAAAGAAGATCATTGGCCCTTAGATACCTGCCAGCCTCTCCAGTTCTGGAAGAGCCGGTTCAGAGGTCACATCTGTTCCCAGTTCCATGGCTTCCTCATCCTCACCCTCGGCATGATGGGAGACAGAAAGCATGCTGGGTAGAATCCCTGTCCTTGCCACCCAGTTAGCAACCAATGCTGCAATGGACCCTGTACAGAACATTCCAAACTAATTCATCTTCATGTATGTCACGTATCACACAGCTCATTTGCTGTATGCAACACACATTTGGTTAAAGGATGCACAAGCAGTAGTCTAAACCAACACTTGACCAAGGACATGTGTATTCCAGTGACCTACCGCTGCCACCTTCCAGCAGTCCCTTGACAGAGACAACCTTGTGTTCCTTCCCCATGGTTTCTGCATATGAAGGAGGTCGATCCACACCGTCCCTGACCTTACTCCTCAGGAGCGTGCTCAGTACCACTACATCCTCCAGCTGCCGCACCAGCAGGTTCCAATGTTCGGTATCCATGGCAACCGTCTCCCATTCCTCCATGGTGTCAGTGCTGGTGGTGCTTGGTGTAGGGGAACTCAAGGAAAGTGCTTCTTGGTCTGTGTCTTTGTCTTCTTGACTGTCCTGTATTACAGAATGTGGATACTTTTGAAGTAAAATTTCTGATATTTGCTGTAGTTTTTATTGATCAAAACTTGGAAATGAAAGGAAAATGAGCAAGGCCCTATCCACAAAATACATTCATAAGTCTTTTTTATAAACAGACAATGCTACAAGCAAATGCTAGTACAAAGCTAACATTTCAGAGATTTAGGGCATCTTTAAGTACAAACATCTTACCTGTTCTTTGTTCCCACTTTTGTTGTTTGGTACAACAGATGCAGCCACGCTCCGTGCAGCAACAGCTGCCATCAGGGCACTGGCAGGTGCTTCAGCTGCTGTACAGATGTCCCTGACACTCTGCCACCACGGGGATACTGTGTTGGGCTCTGCATGAATAGCATGGGCATCTGGACATGTCACACAGGGCAGGAAACAAAGGTTAATTGGGGCAAATGAAAATAAGAGAATGAGATGATTAAAAAAAATTAAAGAGGGGCTTGGGTTAGACCTGTTTCATGTTAGAATGAGGTTGCTGTAACAATTATGATAATAGAATAAAATGATAAAATCCATAAGAATTATATTCCTGCTGTAATATTCGATCAATGCCTACTGGTAGTAGTCCACTAGAGTTTCAGATGAACATTAATGTCACATAGCCAAGAGTTTTCATGCAAATATTACATGTTCAATATTACTCAGCTTCAGATGCCATAACATAAACACACATAAACATGACACAGAAACTTAGGGTACCTTTTTCCAGCATTTCC
The DNA here is from genome assembly GCF_001625305.1 of Branchiostoma belcheri. Classification (NCBI taxonomy): domain Eukaryota; kingdom Metazoa; phylum Chordata; class Leptocardii; order Amphioxiformes; family Branchiostomatidae; genus Branchiostoma; species Branchiostoma belcheri. Next base: position 2,364,246 of record NW_017803713.1, on the reverse strand, counting down.
AGCACACGGCAGGGAAAGAAGGGTTACAATATATACGTAGGCTGTATATCTGTAATAGATGACTTCTTTAATTCTATCACATGATTTGCACACACACAAACATTTCTCCTTAAGCAATGCATACAGAATACCCTGAGAAGACAACACACTCTTTTCCCTTTACAGATATTTCTGACTGACCTGCAGTTCTGGTAATGCTTGCCAGGAGGCAGTGCAAGTTGCTGACGGGAGATACGTCTCTTGGGCGAATCAGCTCAGTCTCACTATTTAGCCACACTCTCAGGAGTAATGACTATATAAGGAGAGAAAAATATTGCTATTTGATTGATATCTGTATCTGTATTAGTCTGTAAACAGAAGTGCCTTCCAGTAGAACTGATCACTGGTTTCAAAGGTAGACAGTGGTTGGTTACATTTTGTCCAACTACTTGTAATGCCTAAGCCTGCATATCACACAACTTCATTTCTTTTCAGAAGACCATGCATACACAAAATACATACTGTATGTACACATGCACGCACACACACACACACACACATACAGACACACACACATGCAGACACAGACTTGTGACTAACCATGAGGTCAGCAGCAGGGATGCCTGACCTCTCCAGACAGGAACACAGGGCTTCAATGGAGTCACCTCCCGTCAGACCACATTTGAACAGGAATGTTCCTGCAGACAAAGTACAAAGTAAATGTACTTTTACCATCAAATTTTGCTGCAGCCATTATAAGGCTGTCTGTACAGTGAGTACACATCAAGTTGATCAAAATCAGGCTATTTCACAACCCAAAAAATCACTGTAAGTAAATACTGACTAAGTAACTGGGAATGACAAACAACACCAATTCTCACCAAGTTTGAGTGACAGCTGCTCATCAATGTCTGAACTCATGAGAATTTTTAGGGAAGATGAAGTAGGTGCATTGTCATCAGCATGATGATAAGGACAGATGAAACAGGACAGGAAGGCTGCGGGGTCGATGTGTATGGGGTCTTGGAAGTGCACCCTGTTGCCAGCTGATTCCCTCATGAAGTCATCAACTGCTGATAGGTACTGCAGCGCTTCACTCACACTTACACTCAGGTGGCTGCCAATGTCTGGGGAACACACAACAAGCTGTAATTCACCTATTTCAAATGTCTGTTTCCTTCCATCACCATAGCTCTATCAATGTATTTGTGCTGCTTTTCTGAGATGCATGAAATTTGACTAGTTCACACAACACGGAACCTAACATATGAAATAAGAAGCAAAGTAATGTCTTATGTTATCAATGTGCTTAAAGGCTTCCTTTGTGTATATTTGCTGTTTATCTGTACCTGTTCTGGATTGTTCTCAGCCATGCCCATGGCCTGTGTAGCTTGCTTGTTCAGCAGACTGATGGTAATGTACACATCCAGCAGCAGTTCCTGTACTTTACAGAAGTGCAGTAGACCTCTGCTCTCAGGGGCGATGGAGTCTGGGTCTGAACAGACAGGTACAAAAAGGAATTAGAAATAAAAGTACAGGAGGAAGTTTGCTAGGTATGTCATGTCATTTGCTATGTATGTCATATTACAGGTCACTTAATATTTTGCTATAGACCAAGTCAACAAAAGATTTCTAAATGCTATGGTAAAACAGCACTTTTGCACTGAATCTTGCACTGGTTGAAATTACATAACTGTGTCAGAAACATTAATCACTTAATTCCAAACACACAGGCCAATTACAAAAAAAAAGAACAAAAATTCTAAAAATCTATTGAAACTTTTTTTTAAACTTACAAATGGATCTGTAGTATATTAAAATGTCAGTGATTGCAATGATGATACAAGCGATGCCAAACCTTCCTTCTCCAGGGCCAGCTGTATATTGTTCTTCACAGTCCTAATGACATTCCGCATCAGATCAGCTGGCAGGATCTTATGAGCCAGAATCTTCTCCAGGCCCTTGGGAGGAACAAGGAGAGAAGATGCTATAGCCTCTCAAGATGGATATAAATCATGATTACAAGTGGCAAAAATGAAAAAATTAATTTTTTTTTAGTCCTCACCTGTCTTTTTAAAGCCACAATTTTGATGTCTGAAATGATGTTCACTAACTGTTTCTCTAAGGATCCTACAGAAAGAGAAAAGCAGAGGCAAGAAACATTAGAACACGGAATTTTTTGTGCATGGTATTTCCAAATTCAATGGTTTGACATTGCTTTATATGGATCTATTGATAACTACATTGCGCAGTGAAATAACATCAATGGCAAATAGAAGGAGACTCGTGCCTTCTTGGGAGCTGGGTGTGCTGAGGATGGTGGACAGCTTCTTCAGCAGGTGCAGATCTCTGGCTCTCTTGCTGTTTGCACCACTGAGATTAGATAGAATTGGATAACCATACTTAAGAGAGAGAAATGATGTCATGATCTCAAAAACAGTTTCAACAGGTTGTAATACTTTTGACAAGAAAACATACCAGGTAAAGCAACAGAGATAATGCAGCACTTTTTTAAGGTTTCATCACCATTTGTTGGTCACCTACACCTATTCTTCATCATTGAGAAGGAGCAACAATTTGAACATTTCTTATTCTCAATGTAAATAATGGGTTGTGCCCAGACCTTATATATTTTGATCTAGAATTGATGTGCACTAAGCCAAATACCCAGGAACCTATTACCTGAGAATGAGATGGAAGGGTACATTGATGATCTTTATGACACCAGAAGGTTCCACCAGGCAGCACTGGTACGTGGGAGGTTTGTTGGTGTAGAAGGTCACATTGTTCAACCCCATCATGGTATAGCCTGGACACAGCAGTCTGCAAGGAAGGCATGGTGGGACGTAAGGGATGGTTGGTCAGCATCTTTGTGTTCACATTAAACAAACATTAAAAACAAACAACAGTAAGATAGTAATTCAGTCTTTTCAAACTGGATAGATTTTTAATGAGCAAACGTTTCAGGTGTTGATCCGACACCCTTCATCTGTGAAGATCAACACACGAAATGTTTGCTTATTAAAAATCTATCCAGTTTGAAAAGACTAAATTACTATCTTCATTTTTCTGATGAAGACTTTGGAATAAAAAGTCGAAACCGGTAAATTGATAGTCTCAGCCGTCATCCTCCTGACGAACTCTTGACTATTAAAAATCTATCCAGTATGAAAAGACTTAATTACATGTACTATGATCTTATTGTTACTACGTACCCTGGATGAGTAATCTTCACAAATGTATTCAAACAAACAGTAAAACAGTGTGAGTCCTCATTTCATGAAACAAAAGGAGCATATGAACAATTCAACCAATTCTTTCCTCCGCTCATAAAGGAGAGAAAATACATTTAGCAACCTGAATAATTACATGTGGTTAATCTAACCTGCATTGTTTCCCCACATTGAAGGCTGCCACCCTAGGTCCCTGCTGCATGGCCCACACCTGCAAAACATACAAGTCATGTTACTCATATCAGTGTCCCCAGAAATATGGCATAAGCACACCTTGAGAAACGCCTACTATCATGGGTTGTTGTTTTCTTTTGAACATTCTTGACACTCTCCTTATGGACTGATCCCCTCCAAAAAGGACAGTAATTGCTACCACTGGTAGTACCAGTAGTGTGCATGAAAATTGGGGTTTCGAATCCCTAACATCTGGGTGTTTACCCTGTTGTCCAGGGAGAATGTTAATCTGTTGTAACATGGTGCAACAATCATTACTGGTCAAAGTGGGTTAAAAACAGCAGACTCACCTCTAGAATACCTCTCCTGGGAGCATATATGATGAGGAAGAGTGCTTCTCTGGGGGGCGTGTCAGTTGCCATGGCATCACGGTCCTTGTCCTCGGTTACCTTGACCCACCCAACCTGGGCATCTCTGTAACCTGTAACTCCAATCAATCAATCAATTAATCAATCAATCAATCAATCAATAAATCGAACAATTGATCAATCAATCAGTTAATACAGGAATCAATCAATCACTAACTCAACTGTCATCTTTCTGGCAAGATCTACATCTTTGCAACTTGCAATTTGCCTCATAATGGTAAATTATTCTAATGAAAATACCATATGTTTCCTAAATTCTGGTCACCTGTGTCTCAGACTGAGACTTACAGGCATTCATTCATAACTCAATTACTTATCCCACTAAGTCTGAGAAAAAGACAGCCTCCTTTGCTGAGGTAAATCTAAATGACGTTGTACAAAAGACTCCCACCTTTCCACACTCTGATGGCCACACCCTTGTCAGTGTCAATCAGAATGACTCGACCAAAGCTGTCAGTGGTGGCGGCCAGCTGACGACCAGGTGACAGGACGATACTGTCACCATGCCGACGCAGGTCAGGGAGACCAAACCTGTACATCAGTGCAGTTAGTAGTCTGTCAGGAAATTTGACAAAACTGTATGGTGCATTTTTGACATTTCCACAACCTGTTCCATCCATCTTTGGGCAATGACAAAGGCAATAACCCTCTCCTTGCTGATCTTGAGGCATCAAGTTTGAATTAGTGACAGGGTTGGTTTACATGTTCGTTTCTTGAGAAATACAGACTATGAGAAGTAATCTGTATATAATTGAAAAATAGCCCACCTGAGTGGAAGAGGAGTTGCAGGCTCCACTTTTGGCTTCTGTTTGGGATCCTCACCTTGTGGCTTTCCTTTCCATCCAAGCCATCCTCTGGGGAGGGACAAATAATTGTAATTGTACTGCATGACTGGTTCATAGCCATGTGGCAAACAAGAAGTACTTGAAGTAAGTACAAGCTGTGCAAGGAACTGATAGGTTTGATGTATCAAGAGCGTATCCCTACTTTTAACTTAAACCTGCTCAAGGTGTGTCTCATCTTAAATGTGCTCGCACCATACTTAACAATTGCTACTCCGGAGAAATGAAAGAACTTATCACTGAACTAACAGGAAAATAAGCATAGTGCAAAAGGTAGTTTTTATCTCTTAACATGCAGGATTTGATTTTATTCCCCACTCTATAGGGAGATTCGGTTTTACATCCATTGAGTAAGTCTGACTTACCCAACACCAGAGATCAAAGCTGACTTCAGTTTGCTGGCTACTGCTGCAGCAACTTCAGAGATGATAGGTGGTGCTGTTCCCTATGGCAGAGGTAAAGAGGGACAGGGTTAATACTTACAGAGGATACGTGTACAGGGGGTTACAGATATTGCTATTTCAAACTGTAATGATATGACATGTGCCATTAAGCATCACAACCAGAACAAGTCATACTTCCACAGCGAAGAAGAAGGCGACATAAGGACTGGTGCCGCTGGTGATGTATCTGGCTGCAGGCGGCGGGTTCTGGGTGATGGTTGCACCGTAACCACCCAGGATGGAGGCAGTCTGCAGCTGGTCAAACAGGCTGGGGGTCACCACACCTGGCAACAGAAGGTAACAATAGGGTCAAAGATCAAAGTTTCCAAAAAGTCCAGGGTCATCAATGAGGGATGACCCCAGTGCAACCTCCCACTAAACTACTCACTAGACCATGGCAGGTATTTCTTCTACTCACCACAGCTGATGTGGTCCACCATGTTGGCCTGGTCCCCCAGTCCCCATTTCTTGTAGGCCAGAGGAGGAGGCTGAACATCACTGCCACCTGCTGCAGCTGGGACAGGAAATAAAGTACATGTAGTCACTTCGAACACTGTGGTCCAATTCTCCATAAGGAAGGTATGATCAGAATGCAACACACATGGGATATAAAGAAACATGTATGAGTGAATGAAGTAGTTTTAAGTGCGACGTCAAATGAAAGCCCATTCAAATACTTTTGACAAACAGGTATATCCCTGATGATAGGTCTTAAAGCATTTAAAAAAGACCATATCTACTAAAGAAAGGAAGATTATTGTTTTGCTTATTGATAAGTAAAAGCAAGACAATACAAATACTTCACGAATTTTAAATGATTTGGTAATGAAATACATGTACATGTGGTTGAGTTCTAACCTCTTTAAAATTGTTCAACTGAGTCTTAATGGAATCTATTCAACAAATTCCAGCTTTGAAGATGTCCTAAGCCCTGGACAGGCCATACTTAGGGACTGTACGATATTTACCAGGGGGGGAGGGCTGGTGCACTGGGGGGGAGGGCCATTGAAAAATTTTTTGGCCTGGGGGGGAGGGCCATGGAAAAAATATCTTAACCGAGGGGAGGGCCACCGAAAAAAGTTTTCCAAAATATGGCGTCGCCTAGTACCGAATTACAAGAAATACGCCGTAAATTACAAAATTAAAACTTTTCCAAATCCCAAAAGTGTCTCGGGCCGTCGCCAAAGTCGGGGTGCGTACTTTATTTGAGGTTTCCCCCCGACATGTATAAATCCGTGGACGACCCAGGAATATAGCGGAACACCGGCACGGGGAGCTTGGAACGACATTGATCGTCCATAGCACGTTTAGATAAGAATATTGACGAGTGGAAATAAAGTTGCACTTCAATAAATAAAAACATATTTCCTCTGACTATCGTCGATATTTACACCAAGTTGCGGTAAAAAAGAAGAAGTCAAGTCACCCAATGTAAGAAAATGTTGGTCAATAGCAATGACGCCCAGCGCTCCGTCATGCCGACCGAATCGTTCCCCAGCCAGCCGACGCCGATCTCAGTGGAACTCCGGCCGAAAATATAACCTCCCGTGAGTACATATAAAATTGTAAGAGGGTTTATGAGCGGTAATATTTGAAATGGTCCGCAAGCCGTGAACGTTTTTGATCGTCGTAAACGTAACGTTACATGTGATAACATAACAGTTGTGCCTTGACTGATGGTCAGTTCTAATGCACTTCCGGCTTGAGTCTAACTAAAAAATCTTCGACAAAGATTATACCCCATGCCGTTTCAAAAATTCTGTTGACAGAAATTGTTATCCATGTTTCATTTCGTATCACAAATCTTCAAAGTTAAGTCTTGAAAAACGCCACGGGAAATTACTTTGTAGCGGGCTATACCAGCCAGTGCAGTACGACGTGAAAATGCCAGCTAGATGTACTCTCCCACCCGACTGTTCGGCAAGCTACAATGATATGGGCGGAGTTAACTTTAAATGTAGTCTTTGATGAAAGGCCGGTGGGTGGGGTGTTGGGCGCGCCGACAGGCAAAGTACACCTACCGATGAAGAACAAAGAGGGCCGTGGCAGCGCTGAGGACAGCTTTCCCGAACCTGGGCCCCGGGAAGGAAGTCTTTCTTTCCTCTGAACAGAATGTACTTATATATTATAGGTTTTACGGAGTACAAATTAACACGTGTTTATTCCTTAGAAGTGTAACTGTTCATTCCTTTGATTTTGTGACAAAAACATCAATCACATTACGAGAGATTATTTGAAACGCAGACAAACTTTTCACAAGTCCCAGTAGTCTTTTGTTGTTTTGGTTTCGGTGGCAAATTTTTGAATTCGGCAGCACCTCTACAGTAGCATGAATACTCCGCCCAGTTCTCTGCCTCGATGATCGTTAATTAATTGCTCTCCATGGGTCGATCGGGCGGGCGCTATTTTAAGTGTTCGGTGCATTTTGTATAGTAAAAAAAAGAACAAAGCTACGTACTTGTGCATCAACTTTCAACCACCCCCCGCTACTGATGAAGTCAATATTGAAATACGGTCTTTTTTCACAAATCTTTATTGACCATTGCTTGCTTGATCACCAACACTCTCCGGGATCCAAAGATGTACGTTTCGCCGCACTTGCCTTACCTTTCGATGCGGTGGTGACGTCTTGCAAGTCGGCTGCGGCCGGCGGTGAAAACAAGCCCGAACATGGAACGTTTCCCGCAACGTTACCATACAATCACGCAGTACACGGCATAGATCTAGTTTTTAACAATTTTAAAGCTGCAATTTTAAATTTGTTTGGAACGATGAACTGGCTTTAAGACCGGAGGTACCGGCCGTGCGTAGAAGGGTTTTTCCATTTCAGACGGGAATATTTGTCTCCCATCAGCCCCAAATTGGGGGTGCGTGCTTTAATCGGGATGCGTACTTAATTCGGGAATTTACGGAGGGATAAAGCGACATCGAAAAATGGGGGGAGGGCCATCGAAAAAAATTTTGAGCCGGGGGGAGGGCCATTGAAAAA
>NW_017803713.1:2349114-2356138 GCF_001625305.1 Branchiostoma belcheri | reverse complement strand
CACATGGGATATAAAGAAACATGTATGAGTGAATGAAGTAGTTTTAAGTGCGACGTCAAATGAAAGCCCATTCAAATACTTTTGACAAACAGGTATATCCCTGATGATAGGTCTTAAAGCATTTAAAAAAGACCATATCTACTAAAGAAAGGAAGATTATTGTTTTGCTTATTGATAAGTAAAAGCAAGACAATACAAATACTTCACGAATTTTAAATGATTTGGTAATGAAATACATGTACATGTGGTTGACTTCTAACCTCTTTAAAATTGTTCAACTGAGTCTTAATGGAATCTATTCAACAAATTCCAGCTTTGAAGATGTCCTAAGCCCTGGACAGGCCATACTTACCTCTTGCCACCTGGTTCCTACAGGCCCTGAGGCTCTGGTACAAGCTGAAGCCATCTATGGTCACCAGGGCATTGGGGTAAAGAATAGTCAGCTCCTCCAACTGTAGCAGAAATACAATTTTTTTTAAATTCCAGATCTTCATCTGGATCCAGATCTTTTTAAGGGTACGGCCTACACATGAAAAAATTTGACTAAGTCAGACTAACCATTCATGTGCTCCTTCTGTTAACAAGCCAACCATGTACATGTAATAGAAAACAAAAACAAATGCAGGTGAGACCATAAATCTCCATTTAGCAGAGGTAATAAGGTACCCAAGAGGCTGACCTGTTCTGCTGCTCCAGCATGTCTTCTTGGCTGGTACGTGCTGCATTTGACCTTCAATACGGGGTCTTCATGCAACAGTTGAGACAGTAGGAGGTTCCCATTCTATACAGCAGGAGGAAAAGTTTTTTTAAAAAGCTGGAATTGCTGGAAGGAAAGGGGGTGGGGTGGGGGATGGAAGCTAAAGGAAGAAAAAGTGGATGCTAAAGGACAAAGACAAAAAAAGGTGCATCATTGTGTTTTCTCTGTTTGGTGCTAGTCAGGCACATAAGAAGTTTTATAAGCTATTCATAATTATCTAGTCTGCAAACATACAGATCCACAAACAGCACTGAAACAAAATTTTATTGGTCAGTCAAAATCTGACTCTAATTTCAATGGCAGGCAATAAAAAATCATTGCCATGGCAACCGTTTCTCATTCAATTTGTAGTGACATCTATCTGCTGATGAATTTGTTGTGTCATTTGGGAGTGCATCTGGTTGTGGATGTCATCTGGGTGTTTTTGTAGTATAATTTCATCTTTCTGTCTGCTGGATATGTAGTTACACCTCCCCCGCCCACTCACCCACCTACAGACAAGAGCAAGATTACCTAATCACAATACAGTCAAAACAATGCATTGGTCTGATGCAAGCAGACGCATTAAACATGTGAGGTTGACATTTGACATTTTTGGTGCGCAGAATATCCTAGCAACAATATTTTTCTAAAGAAAGTCCCAGCTGGTAGCTGCTGTATGAACTTTAGAATAATCCATTTGTACACAGATCTCTCTACTTTAATGTCAGACTCCAGCTTATTGGTAAGAAACCTTTGACGCAAGAAAGGTTTATCCTGTGATGGATTGCATTGAGAACTAGAAATTTCCAAAACAGCAAAACACGTTCTCATCTCCAGTCTGGACATCATCTAAAACATGGCAGAAGAGGCAAGTGGTTTTTCTGCTAATAACGACAGTATGTATCGTAACCTGTCTGACAGTCTACTGTCTCGTGGCCTCCAGACAGCATATCTAACCGTCAGTCTGGTTGTGGCTGTAGGGTGTAGCCTGCTGCTCATTATCCTGGCTTGGAAGAAGAAATATCTCCAAAAGCCTCGTCACTACCTACGATGTAACCTGGCGGTAGATGACCTCATCTTTACCGGCTGCATGATTCCGATGAAGATTAGTGTGCTCTTCAGTGAGAACAGAAGCAGTCTCCAGCTTTTATGTGGTCTCCAGCGGATAGTGGCCCCTCCATTATCAATATCAATGTTTGGTACGTACCTCCTGATGGCAATAGAACTGTACTACTTCATATGCTATCCACTGCACTACAACAGCAAGGTCACCACAAAGTGGGCTGTTATTGGCATAGTCACAGTCAGGGTCTTAGCCCTGTTCTTTGGCCTTGGGCCTGTGGTCATCAAACAACTGGAGAACCCTGGAAGCCGGATATGTGATAGAGATCCCTTAGACAGCACCACCGCAGCTGCCATCTTCAGAGACATTTACCAAATCGGGATAATACTGGTTGTTCTTGCCATCATCATACTCTACTGCTTTGTGTTCAAAGAAGCTAGGAAACAGCAAGAGAGGGATGAGAACCGCAACCTGTGGCTCTATCAGACTAAGGCCTTCAAAACACTGGCACCTCATGTCATTGTTTTAGCTGTGTCAGTAGCAACACTTATGTCCATGCTTGTCCTGAAACGGGCGATGTTGACTAAAGAAAATGCACCAGTCACATTACACAGAGCTGAGAAAGCAGCCAGCATTCTTTACCTGACCCTATCATCCATGGTCAACCCCATCGTATACAGCGTCAGACAACCAGAGTTCCGAAGAGCAATGAGAGAACTGTGTGGCATGACTCCCAACGCACCCGTAGCACCGGCTGCATCAACACCACCCATACAGCATGGACAGGACATGGAGATGGCTGTCATTGATATTCCTGATCATGGTAACGAGTCATCAGGCCAAGATGTCACGTCAGCACCACATTCTCAGGAAGAAGAGGCAATGAACGAGGGGCAGCATGGAGGGACTCAAGGCACCTCTCACTCCAGCCCAGGCACTGACACTACTGACAATACTGTGAGTTCAGGCAGAAACCAGTGGCTGGCAGCTACTACATCCAGCCCAAATATAGGACACAGTCACAGAGGCAGACATGCATGGCCAGCAAACATCACCTCTCAGTCCAGGCCAAACACAGTCAATACAGGTGGAAACCTGTGGCTAGCACTTACTACGCCCAGCTGTCAGTCCAGCCCAAATATAGGACACAGAGTCAGACACGCATGGCCAGGAGGCATCACCTCTAAGTCCAGGATACTGTAATTACAGGCAGAAACCTGTGGCTAGCGAGCACTACAGCAAGCTACCAATCCAGGCCAAACACAGGCAATATGTAACCAAAAACTTTGTCATCAACACCAGAAACTGTGACGGGTGTAGACACTGTCAATGTGCACTACTTCTAAGTTATATTTTAACTGTACTTCTACATGTATTTTATCTTTAAATAGTTCAATCCTCTTCAACTTGTATGTAAATTGTGTTTGTAAATGTACTTGTGTATGGAAAACAATAAAATGAAGTGGTATACTATGGCAGTATTATATAACTGAAAGGAAAAGGCTGTTGTATTTCAAAGTAATATTTTTCTTTGTATGTAAATTACTGTCAACCCTAGATGAGTGCATAACAGGAAATAACATATGGCATCTAGTGCATATTGTCCCTGTGTGTAACAAAACATCATATGACAAAATGGACTGAATAAAGAAGAGGACATGATTTATATCATGTTAAATGTTCTGGTGTATAAACCATGTTTGTTGATATGCCTAAACAAAAACATCCGACAACACTGGAGCATATCAAGAAATGGACTTGGGGGTAAAATTGAAATGTCTCCTAACTATCTGTGTCCCAACCCACCTCTGTATACATCCTGATATAGCCTGAAGTGAACCCCATCACAACACATGTCCAGTCTGGGCCTCCTGTAGAGCTCCTGCAATAAGCAATACATATTCTTAGTGGAATAATAGAAAATATGAGTCCTCCCTCCCCCCTTACACATGGAAGATTTGTGAAGTAGCAATACACGTTTAACTATGCATGAAATTGGGGATCAAACCACTCTAAATATCTAACCCTTGCATTCCACCAAATTTAACTGTGTAAATCAGATAATATCCAATAATATAATAATTTGAGTACTGATAGTAACAATCTGTAACATAGACCAAGGAGCTGAATTTGAACCTCCTTGCATACACCCACTCTACTTAGGCAAGTATCTTCCTTTTCTGAATTCACTTGTTTGATTTGTATCATGAGAAAATTGTTAAAAATGAGTGAGTAATTTTCTCCACCTACCTTTTCAATGATGCAAGTGGGATGCACATGATACTGGTGACACACTCCCTTGAAAAGAAAAACAGGATGGTAAGTTTTTGTCTTTAGGTTCTAGTCCCTTGCAATCAAAAACCTAGTATTTAAAAGGGACCATTACTCTTATTGTGAGTTGTATGTCTTTTACATCCAATAGACAATAGCTACTAGATATTGCAGCATGCATATTTGCAGCATGCCAATTTACATAACAAGTTGGCCATTGTTTAATCATTCATACTAATTATTTGTAACATACCCTTCCTCCAGATTGACAGGTCCTTTCCAACTCATCTGGTACTTCAGTTTGTCAGAATCCCATTTATCTGTAGAAAAAATGCATCTTTTACTCAATTCTTCTTAAATTCATTGTTTGAAAATTTAACTAGCCTGTTAATGCATTTAAGTAGTAAATACATTTTGGCTCCCAAGCTTTGGTCCATCACATATGTATGATGCCTATTTCTTGTACATGACGTTTAATAAATAAACTGATTATACAAATAACTGAACAATTCCTTTTTGGAACAAAACATGATCAGTCATTAATAACTACAAGTACTCTGCTGCAAGACCTTCCCCGCAGCATGGGAATAGCCATACATACGTGACAAGAACACAGCCCTATCTTCAAATGCCAGGGCCAGAAGGTCATTGGTGGGAGACAGAGAGATGCAACAATCTTCCAGCCACGAGTTGGCCTCCTCTTCCTTCTTCTTTTTCTGCTGCTGAGTCTCCTCAGTAAACTGAGAAGGAAGATAAACAGTTAAATGTATATCGGTATAACTGACACGTTGGCAGAACATACTGCGCCTGTGCAAAACCCTGATTTTTCGTGGTTTTCATTAGATATTTGGTCAACGTTGCATCAGAATTTTTCTTGTTACAGAGGACATATTTCCCGATATAACATTTGGAAACTACAAACGGGATGTTAACCTTATATGCAAAAGTATGACCTTATATGAGATGTTCTATTGAGGTGCTGTTATACATAGAATACAATTCCGTATCGCCCCAGGTACCAGCCTGACCGCGCGTCGACTGCACACAGTAAGTTCTGCCGACATGCTGGTATAACTGTATTTCTTGCATTTGAAAAAGGGGCACTAAGATGGTTGAAATCAATGGCCAAACTTCATTGAGGGTCTGCATGCTCTTTTCCGTAAGGCGTAGGCGGGCCTTTTTAATCTCCCCTAATTCGTAGGGAAGTTATTTTATTTACCGTAATTCGTAGTGAGGAGGCGAAAATTTCCCGTAAAGCGTAGCCAGCGCATTTTACGTAAAGCGTAATCGAGCCTAAAAATTCCATGTAAATCGTAGTCTGGACTCCCATTTTTCGTAAGCCGTAGCGGACGAACCAGCAACCAGCGGATGACCTGTTGGGTCAACGTCGTACCCAGGATTTCTATTGTCTAACCTGGACACGAGAGCACCCATGACATCCGTGGAGTTCTGTGCTATTATTGGTCAGTATTGGCCGAGTGGCGGGAGCACATCTGGAGTCAATTTTAGTTGCATCTTCATCTCTGCTTTATCTTGTCTGTCCCTTTCTTGCCTGTCCCATCTGGGTCCATATGTGCGGTACAATCCCACCATGGCTCACGTGATGCCCGTGATTGTGCGCATTTTATCGCATCAGTCCGGCGGGTTGTCTATCAAGAGGCGGCATCTCCTTTTTTATCTGGTTCTTTTGTTTCACGAACTAAAATTCTTCGCGAACTTGTTCACCCCGTTTCGTGAAATTTACGAACATATTTACAATGCATGTATTTTATTTTCTCAGTCGTAAAATGTACCGATGGGCACATGAATGTACCGAAACAAAATCAGTATTAGTTTGTTGGTTAGTTGCTCAGAAATCGGGCTCTAAAATACACCAGAGTGCCTCTCAATTTTAAAAATTTCCTGGGGGAGGTCCCCCCCCCAACGAGAGGGGGGTTTCCCCCCTCTCGTGCTCTCCCCCGCGCTTACGCGCCGCGCTTACGCGCCGCGCTTACGTGGCCTTCGGCCACGTCAGGTGGTCCGCCCCTCCGCCGTTCATAAATTTCTGGATCCGACGGTGGTACGAGTTTTAGATGCAGGTTGGTGAAGTGAATGTTCTAAAGTGGGTACCGTTATGTACCAAATTATGAATGCTGTATGAAGTACCTTGCATGCGCGCATCATTGCAGGGTGTACATCACAGCTATTGTTTGCGATGTTGTCGGTGAATTTGATCAGTCAACGCAACTTGAATTTAGCGTTATTCGTAGCGAAGCGCCAGAATTTAGCGTAAAGCGTTGCTGGCCTCCCGGAATTTAACGTAAAGCGTTGCGAGCCTCCATAAATTTAGCGTAAAGCGTAATGAGGACCCCCCATGAAGACCCTCCTCATTGTGGGCGTGGATAGTCAAATCAAGGAACATAAACCACCTTGGTCAGATGCACTTACCTCCTCTCCCCAACCCCAGTCCTCTTCCTCCCAACCATCGTCTGCTGTAGAATGCAGATGGATGAGAGAATATGACTTTTGTTGACAATTAATTCATGATCGATCTCAAAATCTAAATGAATTTCGATGACAAAACATTATGATCATCATGGAAAATAAAGCTATTCTCAAATACATTGGTCCCTCAAAATGATCACTATAAACACGATTGAATGATCAAGAAAGGAAAGATCGATGCTTCTCACTTCACCACCCCCCACCCCCTTCCGTTTCTACCAACCTGGACTTTTCGTCACCGGTTCTTCAAGCAAGTTTGGAAACAAGAATTTTCGGACAGTAGATACATTTTGGATGTTTGCTTCTATGCTCAAGGTGCACGACATGGTTCAGTTTGCAAAGAGTACAAATTTACAGGGAAAATCCAAGGAAAAAAACACCACTTCTTTCAGTTGTCGTCTGCCATGTTGGAAAATGACGTCATTAATGGTCACCACAGAACAAATTAGCAATTTTGAGATCTAGAA
>NW_017803713.1:2334982-2349094 GCF_001625305.1 Branchiostoma belcheri | reverse complement strand
AAATGTCTCCTAACTATCTGTGTCCCAACCCACCTCTGTATACATCCTGATATAGCCTGAAGTGAACCCCATCAC
The DNA here is from genome assembly GCF_001625305.1 of Branchiostoma belcheri. NCBI lineage: Eukaryota > Metazoa > Chordata > Leptocardii > Amphioxiformes > Branchiostomatidae > Branchiostoma > Branchiostoma belcheri. Next base: position 2,349,019 of record NW_017803713.1, on the reverse strand, counting down.
AACACATGTCCAGTCTGGGCCTCCTGTAGAGCTCCTGCAATAAGCAATACATATTCTTAGTGGAATAATAGAAAATATGAGTCCTCCTCCCCCTTACACATGGAAGATTTGTGAAGTAGCAATACACGTTTAACTATGCATGAAATTGGGGATCAAACCACTCTAAATATCTAACCCTTGCATTCCACCAAATTTAAATGTGTAAATCAGATAATATCCAATAATATAATAATTTGAGTATTGATAGTAACAATCTGTAACATAGACCAAGGAGCTGAACCTCCTTGCATACACCCACTCTACTTAGGCAAGTATCTTCCTTTTCTGAATTCACTTGTTTGATTTGTATCATGAGAAAATTGTTAAAAAATGAGTGAGTAATTTTCTCCACCTACCTTTTCAATGATGCAAGTGGAATGCACATGATACTGGTGACACACTCCCTTGAAAAGAAAAACAGGATGGTAAGTTTTTGTCTTTAGGTTCTAGTCCCTTGCAATCAAAAACCTAGTATTTAAAAGGGACCATTACTCTTATTGTGAGTTGTATGTCTTTTACATCCAATAGACAATAGCTACTAGATATTGCAGCATGCATATTTGCAGCATGCCAATTTACATAACAAGTTGGCCATTGTTTAATCATTCATACTAATTATTTGTAACATACCCTTCCTCCAGATTGACAGGTCCTTTCCAACTCATCTGGTACTTCAGTTTGTCAGAATCCCATTTATCTGTAGAAAAAATGCATCTTTTACTCAATTCTTCTTAAATTCATTGTTTGAAAATTTAACTAGCCTGTTAATGCATTTAAGTAGTAAATACATTTTGGCTCCCAAGCTTGGTCCATCACATATGTATGATGCCTATTTCTTGTACATGACGTTTAATAAATAAACTGATTATACAAATAACTGAACAATTCCTTTTTGGAACAAAACATGATCAGTCATTAATAACTACAAGTACTCTGCTGCAAGACCTTCCCCGCAGCATGGGAATAGCCATACATACGTGACAAGAACACAGCCCTATCTTCAAATGCCAGGGCCAGAAGGTCATTGGTGGGAGACAGAGAGATGCAACAATCTTCCAGCCACGAGTTGGCCTCCTCTTCCTTCTTCCTCTTCTGCTGCTGAGTCTCCTCAGTAAACTGAGAAGGAAGATAAACAGTTAAATGTATATCGGTATAACTGACACGTTGGCAGAATGTACTGCGCCTGTGCAAAACCCTGATTTTTCGTGGTTTTCATTAGATATTTGGTCAACGTTGCATCAGAATTTTTCTTGTTAAAGAGGACATATTTCCCGATATAACATTTGGAAACTACAAACGGGATGTTAACCTTATATGCAAAAGTATGACCTTATATGAGATGTTCTATTGAGGTGCTGTTATACATAGAATACAATTCCGTATCGACCCAGGTACCAGCCTGACCGCGCGTCGACTGCACACAGTAAGTTCTGCCGACATGCTGGTATGACTGTATTTCTTGCATTTGAAAAAGGGGCACTAAGATGGTTGAAATCAATGGCCAAACTTCATTGTGGGCGTGGATAGTCAAATCAAGGAACATAAACCACCTTGGTCAGATGCACTTACTTCCTCTCCCCAACCCCAGTCCTCTTCCTCCCAACCATCGTCTGCTGTAGAATGCAGATGAATGAGAGAATATGACTTTTGTTGACAATTAATTCATGATCGATCTCAAAATCTAAATGAATTTCGATGACAAAACATTATGATCATCATGGAAAATAAAGCTATTCTCAAATACATTGGTTCCTCAAAATGATCACTATAAACACGATTGAATGATCAAGAAAGGAAAGATCGATGCTTCTCACTTCACCACCCCCCACCCCCTTCCGTTTCTACCAACCTGGACTTTTCGTCACCGGTTCTTCAAGCAAGTTTGGAAACAAGAATTTTCGGACAGTAGATACATTTTGGATGTTTGCTTCTATGCTCAAGGTGCACGACATGGTTCAGTTTGCAAAGAGTACAAATTTATAGGGAAAATCCAAGGGAAAAAACACCACTTCTCTCAGCTGTCGTCTGCCATGTTGGAAAATGACGTCATTAATGGTCACCACAGAACAATTTTGAGATCTAGAAAATATGGTAAAATCACAAAATAACGTATCATTCCAAATAGAACAGAACTACAAAGAGTTCAAGAATTTAAGTTTATATTGAGAATGGTACACATCGATGAATCATTTTTGGTGAAATGCATTTGTTAGGTCTACAAAATTACGCCCATTCACTTTCTCATGTCATCAATGCAGAGGGAAATTCAAAATGGCGCCGAGGCGAGCTGCTGAGGCGCGAAGGAGGTCACATTTATATGAATAGACGCCCTCCTGGCTGTCAACTGAAGCTGCAAGCCCATGAGGGATGGGAGATGTCCAGGACTTGGTACTGCACCCAAGAATACTGACCGCTGCCAGGAAAGGTAAGTTGGAGATAAGCATGTTACGTATGTGTTTTTTTTTCTTGTAACGTTACTTGTAGCCTTAAAAATATATAGCTCCCGAATCCTATATCCTCAATAGGCTCCTTGATAGGACCAGGCTAGTCTCTTAGCTGTAAATTTAGCCTCCTTAGGCTATGTAGTGCCATGTAGAGTAGAGTACTTAGTATAATTTTCTTTCACTTGGTTAAGTTGGTACATTATTGTATACCTCCTTGAGTCTTGACTTCACCAACTCCTTCACCAACTTGAAGGAGGTGTTTTTGACTAGAGTTTTAAGGTGAGCTTGAAAATCATTTATCTACTAGTATTTATTCATTCATGAATGTCACATGACTGGTCTCTCCAGCCAAGCTGCACAGGTATGAGGAAGTGTTGAGGTTCTCCCCAGCTGACCTGGAGCGTCTGACTCACCTGTCGGCCAGGGACGTGGGACACCTGGTGAGGGAGGTGTCTGAAGCTGTCCGACACAGGATCCATGCTGCTACAGGTAAGACAAAGGAGTACAGGACACACACTTACTAGTAGTACATGTAGCAGACTACAGACTATTGGGAGTCTAAAATACACAGCAGTAGTTATACCAACTATCCTCTGTCCAACCCCAGCATTACAGTTGTTGCTAGGTGACTGCCCAGCAGAGCTGAAGGTGAAGTTCCTGAGCCTGGGCTGTCCTGTTCTGGATGAGTTCCTGCGAGGTGGTGTCCCCTGCCAGGGTCTGGTGGAGATCTCAGGAGAGAGCAGTGCAGGGAAGACCCAGTTTGGGCTGCAGCTGTGTCTGACTGTACAACTGCCAGAGAAATGGGGAGGACTCAATGCAGGTTGGTAAAGATTGTTTGGGCAGTGTAACAGTAAGTAGCCTGGGTTCCTTCAAACAGTAATACCATAGAATATGATTGATTATGACAATTTGCCACATTATTGCAGGAATTTTACAGTCTGTATGAAAATTCCTACCAGGTGTACCACCAAAACTTCATTCTTTTATTACTTCATTCTATTTAGATATATATACACTTGTTGTGATTTGGTCTGTAAGTTAATATTTCAATTGTGTCTGTTTGATGTTCAAGGTGCAGTGTACATCTGTACAGAGGATGCCTTCCCCAGCAAGAGGCTTGCCCAGATGGCTCAACAGTTCCCTACAAGAGCCCTCGCCCCTGCAGAAGTCACCAAGAAAATCAGATTCTCTGACCAGATATTTGTTGAACACACAGCAGACAAGGTGTCACAGCTCTAAGATTATTTGAAACAAATACAAAACTTTTGAATGTGAGCAGGGTCTATCAAAATGGTTCCAGATTTTAACCATTACATTTCAGCATGCTGCATCTTACACAGTGCATGTTTTTTGTAATATACCCAGTCTTTCTCTGTTGAACAGGACCAGCTGTCCAAATGTATCCAGTCCAGACTCCCACTCCTACTGGAGAGGGGAGTTGTAAAGCTGATTGTGATAGATTCCATCACAGCACTGTTTCGTGGTGAGTATGAGAGTCGGGAGACAGCCCGGAGGGCGAAGGACCTTCAGTCCCTGGGCACGCAGCTGAGGAAAGTCAGCCAGAAGTACAATGTGCCGGTGGTGTGCATCAACCAGGTGAGTAGGCTGCTGGGGAGGGAGCCTGGCTTATGTTTCTCTGTGAAAGGAAAAACTTTTTGGTAGGTTGAATGCACTAGACTAAAACGAATTTGGCCTAGTATGGATTTTGCCACAGTATGTGTTAGAATACCCATAATGTATATGACTGAAACCCACTTTGGCAAGGACATCTGAAGATAGTAATATCAACTTTGTAGATTCATACTTAAATAGTGGCTAAAGTGAACTACTGGTAAATATAATGTACAACTACAAGTATATCCTGTATACCTGAAACTTATAGTGTCCCCTCTACTCTGAAGGTGTCGGCAGTTGTTGGTAAGAGAAGAGGAAATGGCAACATCTCAAGGTTGTTTGTACATTCTGTATATTCTAATGTTACATATTTCTAGATGCATGTACTTTAAGTTTCCACTTTGATAATCATAAGAATGTCTGATACATTAGTCATTAGCATGTGGAAGTCAATCCATTGATTTCCACTTTGATAAGAGATTCATTCACTTTTGTCTAGCTCTCACTGTAGGATGTGCAGCCATTTTTCAGTCAGGTTTTATGGCCACTTTTCAAGCCAATTTATGCCTATTGAAACTGACCACAGGAACAAAAACTTTACTTGGTGATTTAATTGTGAATTGAAATACATAAATAAACCCAAGTATTATAACTGTTCTTGTCAGTTCTCAGAAAGTGATCCCAGCCCTGGGACTAGTGTGGTCCAGCCTGGTGACCACACGGCTGATGGTGTCCAGGACGGAACATGTCGTGCAGTGTGCTGACGGCAGCCCTGCCGTGGTGCGGAGCCTGGAGGTCATGTTTTCCCCTTATCTCCCCAATACTCCATCATACTACATAGTGGATGCACAGGGGGTCAAAGGGTTACGATGACAGGGAAACATCACAGACCTTGTGTTCTGCGGCCATCTCCCAAGAGTTTATCGTACAAATGTACAATCTGGTAGATGTACAGGGGCATCAAAGAGTTAAAAATCGTGTCTGTCAATATTTTATATGGAACTTGTATATACATGTATTGTGAACATGTGTATGTATATGACTGTACCTAATGATTTTGTAAAAGTCAGCAAACAAGCTGAATTTCTGCAGTTCAACCCACACGTGACAGGTGGCAATTTTGAAATATGAAAATACAATGTACACTGCCTTTAGTAAGAAAGTGTTGTATTCAAGGGCATTTAGAAATAAATGTGGTAAGCTCCATTAAATGTTGATAAATACTCATGATTATCTGGTATTTGTACACTAAAGAAATATATACAGAAAGTACAGCCAGTAATGAAGCTGTACTACCTTTAACCAGTGACTTGCTGGCAGTATTTGCAGTGTGGATTACAGTGACTTGCAGCCAGTATTTGCAGTGAGGAGTCTGAGACAGAATGCTGTCAGAGTTTTTGTGGAGTTGACCATTGGAATGGGCTAGAGTTACAATAGGAATGAATACAGTACTGATGAGTATATTTGGTTTGATTTCACTTACATTTAAAGCATCCATGGTGATAGAAACTACTAGATAAAATTTTGGTTGAAGTGTCTTCAGAAAGTGGTATTATGCATTTGACCTCTGCAGGAAGTGGCCTTCATGTCTAATAAAGGCACAAAGGTCATTTAACTCTCGTGTCTTTCAACTATATTTGTAATGTGGTAGATCTGATGTTAGACCATCCTATATAGTATAAATGGTCACCATCAATGTCACGGTCACTAGAAGTAATGGAGGCCAGCACTTGACACAAGCAAGCACTTGCAGATGTTGCAGTATACTGAACATACTTCTCTGAAGATGCTATGGCCTTACTTCATGCTGATGTACAGCAGTTAATAAATCCAGCCAGGGTAAACACCAAATCCAGGACTGGTATGAGTGACAGCATTCCAAGAACTCTGTGGTGATACCAACCATGTCCTGTTCCCATGGCAACAGCACAAGTCCTGGTCACCTGACCTCTTGTGGACAGGTGCAGGCAGGTTGTTCACACCATGGTCTTGGGGTGGGTATTCTGTGTCAGTACTGGTAGGGTTAACACCCGCCAAATTTTGAATTAGGCCACACTGATCTAATTTTAGGGATGACATCCGCACGCGCATTTCTTTTTACCTGTTCTCAAAAAAAAAAAATCACCTCCGACAAGGCTCTGGTTTGGGTGCTGTCCTTCATAGCTAGGGAGCTGGCGGCAACTACAGAGAATGGTACCAAGGCTCCGTGAAACTCAAGAACTCGGTACAGCGCAGACTCAGTAAAGCCACAACATAACAGGCCAGCATGTAAAAGTCACTATGTACTACCACAATACCAGCTTTGTATTCCTTTGGTTTTGCAGTTTTTTTTCTGGCCAAATTTTTCTCATTCACCCATGCACACTAGTTTGGGGGGCTTCAGAGGATGTCATCCATAAAAATAAGTCAGTATGGCCTTAGCATGGAAATGCTTCACCCTAGAAGTGATGCAAATTGGAAGCCCTACAGACAGAAGGTGTGACTGATCTAATGGTGACATTCCTAGCATTTATGTTGCAAACAAACGAATGATTGCAGTCAAACACACCAACACCATTCCTCAGGTCCACTTGGTCAAAGGGAACCCTTTATTTGAGTCAGAAAATTGGATTACCAGAAAACCAAAAATGAAATGGTCTGTACATGTACAGTAGGTAAGGGAGAGGGGTGCACGTGCCAGTTATAACTACCTGGATTGCAGTGTGCATGGCTTAACGCCGCCTTTCAGAATTCTAGGGTTCCGACATTCTGAGCGATGCAACACAGGCTGCTAACATCGGAATATGTACATTTACACAATTCAAGACTGGTCTATGACACTTGTTTTACAAATATACATTATTATTGCCCATAAATAGATTTTGTACATAAATCGAGTCCAATTCTTGCAGTTTGAAATAGGCAACATGTTTTGTATACTGAATTCCAAAAATCCAACTACAGCTAAATAGAATTAAAAACAGTACAAACACAAGGTTCTAAGGCCATGTAAAGAATCTGAAGGCAATAAAAATGCATGGCTCCAGCATTGTGGCTAGCAAAAAAACAACGGGAACCACATCTACATCGTAATCAAAGCCTGGCATATACTCCCTACGAGGTTGTTAGTAACTACAGAGCGTGCTGACAGTTAGAACAGGAGAAGTAATGACGCCGGTTCCTTCCTAGTTGCACTGCCCTTCTGCAGGGCTCCCAGATATCTCATATATACATGCAGGCGATGGCGACCTTACAAGCATACCTTACAGCATGTGTGGATGGGAGCGAGAATCATCCTACTTTTGGCAAGTAGAGAAGAGGGCATGTTGCACGGATATGGTACAGCTTGCACGCATGCCAAATGGGAAACAACCCCGACATTTGTGCTTGTTATACTAACGTCTATTGCAGACATTGTCAGATATGCAGATCCTCTGACACATCAGTTCTTATGTGGCTTATAGAAAATGTACAGATTTTTTACCAATTTACAATCTGGTATGTTGGAACTAAGATTCCTATGGTCTTAATCTGTAGCTTCTCACGACCAACAGTTTATCTTAGCCTAACACTCTAACAATCAACAGTGGGACTGCCTTCTACTTGGCATGATTTGTTACTGCCCTGATTTACGGAGGTCAAAACTATGTTTTTTCTATTAAATATTTTCCTACATGCTCTGAAAATTACACTTAAAACACCAATTTTCATGACTACGACCTCCAGCGCCTGTTCCTCTAGCATTGTACACTGGGTCGCATCACAGCAATTATCCTATCTCTTCTCTTCCCACCTTGTTTTTTTAACCCTTTTCCTCCACCTGTTACATGCACTAAACAGTTTTCTTCCCTAGCTGACCTTAACGTCTCCCTTCTGGCAGCTTTGTTTGGTACAGGTCACAACAAGGAGACATGATGGTGTGTGCGTCAGCATCCTTTCCCTGCCGCACACAGGGCAACACTGAAGTCGGAAGCGTCTACACAGTAAAGGTCAACACTAGCAACGTCATTACAACTTCAGTTCATTTGCTATTTTAGAAGCAATGTTCTTGAAGCCGATGGAGGTTCCAGAGATGCGCTTGAAGCGCACACCGTTGAGCGAGAGCCGTGGAAGCTTGCAGACCTCCATCTCCCACTGCACCAGGTTGTCGTCCCTTGCGTCCCCGTAGACACAGAACAGGAGGTACTTCTCCCGCTGCTCATAATCCACTTGGTTGGCGTCCAAGACCTTGCGAATTTCCTTCATCATCTCGTTGGGATCCATAGAACTTGTGGTCTTCATGCTCCACGTGAAGCGCAGTGACCGCGGCTTGTCTTTGTCTGTCTCTTCAGCAACCGACCTTTCACGGAAAGAAGGACTGATTTCGTCAGTGAGCTACATTCTTAGCATGCGGACCGACATGATGGCAAATGCAAGTGTGAGGGTGTGTCTGTCTAATAATATGGAGTGTTAAACAAATACATGCACAAGGAGTTCCATAGTTAACTTATTTAAGTGCAAATACTCATGCTCAATTTCTTTTCTTCTGAAGATTTAAGGTGAATCAGAAATGCAAGAGAAACTGAAGTCTTGGTATAAGAATGCATGCAAAAAGTGATACATATCAATTTGAAGGTTGTAATTGTTTCATCCTTGAAACAACGTTACTTTTTGTAGACCGACAGAGAATAGAGGAGACTCAAACACATGCAATCTACTGAACATTGGGTAATTTGGATGGATTTCTTTCTCTTCAAATTTTTTCATGTCTTTTCGAACTTAATTACTTCTTCTCAGGCACAAGCTCATAATAAGCAACATGTTTACAACACTATGGCACAACATGGAATGCAGGTGAGGTGACATGAGTGAAGGCAGGAGTCCGTCGTCAGAACCCAACAAGGATCATTACACTTACTTTCTGCTAAACTTGGAGGACAGCTTACTGAAGAAGGACGTGGAACTTCTACGAGAACCGGTTACGCTATTTGTGTCCATGGGACCGCCAGGAGAGGCCGGCGGGCCATTGTATGTGGCGTGGCGGCGCTCTCGTATGCTGGTCCCACCGTGGAACGTGCTGCGGTTGACGGTGCCGCGGGGAAAGCGTGTTTGTGACGACGGGATGGTGGGAGAAGGTAGCTGATGAGGCCTTTTCCCCGGAGCCGTGCTGGTGGATGGGCAGAAGTAGTAGGTCAGTAAGGGAATTAGTGATGCTGAGCTCTCTTTCACAACATGGACTGGAACAACACACACAGAAAACTGACTGCCAGGGAACTCTTCAAGGGACTGGAAAAGAAAGCAGTCATTTTGCTACAAATTGGACCAAATTTGTGGATATAAATTTCAGCATTTGAGCTTTTTTACATGGAATTCTGTCTGGAATTGTGAGGCTAGGAAAGTGCACTGCTCTTTACGGCATCAGTTCAACAAAATTTTGGCAACACAGAACATCTGGGCTGAAAACATCTGCAATGCAAAAAGAAAAAATTCTGGGCCACATTTCAAAGACTATACAATTTGTTTGACTCTTTGAACTCTCCTAAAATGGGGAAAATTCACTAACACATCATTTCTGCAAACCAGAATAATTTTTGTAGGTAGGGGAGCTGAAAAAAATAAGGTGAGGTCATGAAATTTTCTTTCAGGTCTGGCACTGGAAGACATCCTGAAAAGGGCAGGAAAATTGCAAAAGATGGTCATACAGAGCGGCAGATGTTAGATCGTTACTTGGAGTGCTACTGTGAGGGGTGTTTCAACATAAAAGTGCGCACTATGTGGCAGTTAGCAACCAACTTAAGACCTTGTACAAGACTGGAACATGGTAGCATCACACACTGCGTTTCACACAAGCTCTTGTGCATGTCAGCGCGGGATGATATGCTTGCGTTTGTTTGTTTGTTCGTTTGGCACTTTGTTAACGAAGCATAACTCAGCTGCTTGTTTCGAGCAAAACTGGTTAAGTCCGGCCTCACCTAGGCCTCAGTCCGGCCAGTGCGTCGTCGATGGGCGGTAGCCCCATAGCCGCAGGATGGCCTGACGTCGAGGCAGACTTCTGATGCCCCCGTGGTTTAGCCGGCTGAGGCACACTACTTATACTGTACGTCAGTCAGTCCACACACAAAATGCAGCAGCGAGGTGAACCAAGGCAAGCAGGAGGAAAGATGGAGAGCAAGAGACATGGTCAGCATGTCAGAACCACTTAAATGAGAAGACCCAGCGGGAAACAAAAACTACAAAGTGACAAAACTCTACAGTTAAAATGCTACCATCCCTTGGATGCTGGATCGAAAAAGGGAAGCTATTTTCATCTATGTCCACTCAAACTTGATTTCATGGATGACATCCACTCATCCCTGCTGTTTTGGGCCAGTTTCCCCCAAAAGGACATCTCCTTAACTTGAGATATATGACAATGCTTACACACAAATTTGGAGCTGCTATATGTGCCCTTTGTAAACCAATTTCAAAATGAGACAATTTGTTGGCATCATACTGACAAAGCTTGAGGACATGTTGTAAAATGAGCTTTGCAAAACAAGGGTTTAATCCATTTCTTTTTCCGCTTGAATTCTCAAGATGGCATTCTTAAAATCAAGTTTCTGTGGTCTAATCTTTAGTTACAGAGGAAATACTGAAGTATAGAACATCTGCAGAGACTGAATACATTCCTGATGTTTTTGAGCATCCAAGGGATCTTAATGATGGGAAAACAATGCAAAAACTGTGGTTGAAACAAGGGTGTCCAACTAGTGTTAGGAGAGTTAAGGACAGAGGAAGTTAGTACTAAAGAAAAGGGTTGACCAGACAACCTCTTCTATACTGAGACAGGACAGCTGTCATGTTTGTTTGTTTGTGTGTAGTGTAGCCGTACCTTTCTTTGTTTGGAGTTCCAGAGCCCGCTCTGTCGCCAGCGTTAATCCCACCTCTCTCTCCGTACACGTATGTGTTCCTCCTAGTCATGCTGGGTGGCAACACACTGTTGGGCTGTGAATGGAATCAATCAACCATCAGCAACAAGGTAGATAACATAGGAAGAAGTTAGTAACTGGACCAAGGATGTTTCTACCTTGTGAATTATACATCAAATGCCTATATGTGAAATATACATCAGATACATCAAGTGGGCTGGTCACTCAAATGAATGGAAAGACAAATATCTGTAAAATTGAAGAAATGGTCATGGAATATATTACAGTCAGCTTGACACCACGACAGTGAGGGTGATCAACTATGCTTTAGCAACAATAAATCTTGGCATAATCCAGGATTGCAAACTAGATGTATTTGATACATAGAAAATGACTTTCCAGATTTTGAGTGACCAGTTTGTATTAAATAAAACACTGAGAAAAAAACCATAAAACTTGAAAAACAATCAGGAATAACAAAAAAAGGAAGACCAACACCCAAAATCATTGCCATAGATACAAAACTGACGTTTCTGACTCTCTCAGAGTCCCTACTGGACAGCTTGTCTGTCAACTCTGCAGGTAACTTCCATCCCAACACCTTCCTCACAGCCTTCCAGGGGGATACAGGGGGGATAGCAGGGGAACACAGGTGGGAGGGGGTATAAAGGTGAAACATATTATCAAGTGACTGTTAAACTGAAAACATAGCCTGACATCCAGCCTTTTCCAGCTTTGGTTTACTTCCTAATGGTCACTACCCTGCCAACAAGGTAGCAACCAATTGGCAGCAGACATAAGCTGAAAACAGGTGGATACCTGGCTACAGGAAAAACAAGAACAGAAAGGCAATCAAAAAGACAGGGATGACAGACAAAACAACCTCAGTTTCTCCACCTCTGATAACCCACGACACAGAGAGAGTTAAGAGACACATTGTGAGTTCTGTAATTGTGTAAATTTTAAGGGGGGTTTCAAAGTCAACAACATTTAAAGTTTATATCGCAAGCGCTTCATCCAGACAGTTCTTCTTGCCCTTCATTTCGCAGGGGCTGTCCTACTTCCGGCTGGCAAATTGCTGGTTGCATGGTTTTGGTTCCTGAAGCATTGTTACAAGATGCCGGACTAACCATGCACATGCATAATCCATAGTCATATGCATGGTTAGTGGTCAAATTGTCTTGATCCATCATAGCAACATCTGACAGGATTACGCGAAGGTGTACCCAGAAGTGGGGCAAACCGGAAGATCGGAAGGTAGAATTTCCAACAAAATCTGTCATTATAGGATGATAATACAGATCTTTTCCAAATTACCACCACATCATTGCAGGCTCTCCCACACTGTTACTGTGGAGACCAGGTCAGTAACCTTAGTATACATGTACTGTCTTGGTTTTCTTCAGTACAGGTCAGTAACTGCTGCATATTGTCTATTGGTTTCCTTCCTTGCAGCATAACTTACATGTACAGCCGGGGCTGCCCAACTAACTAGTTAAAGGCTATCACAATGGGTTAGCCCTAGTGATGACATTTTTTCATTTGAAAAATGAACTTTTTTTCCTAATATCCCCTGTACTTCTATTATTAACCAATGTGCTAAAAGTTCAAAATTCATTGTTTATTAACCTTTGCTCCTGTTGTGCCATTTCACATTTCTCAGATTTCCTTACTTTAATTCTCCTGAAGTATTTTACCAGGTACGTAACAAAGTGGAGAGGTACTGTAACCGTGAGGATCCAGACTGTTACGATGGCTTACCTTAGGCGTGGCAGACTTTTTCCTGTTGGTGGGGTTACTCCCCGGCGTGGAGATGGACCTGTTGGTGACACTGGGCGACTCCTTCCCGCCGACCGCTCCGCTGCTAGACTTCTTGTTCATCGGAGACGCGTTCTCCTTCACGTCATTCTCCACGTTGTGCCGCTTGCTGTACGACGACGTTGAGTTTGCAGCTGCGCGGGAAAAATTAGATCAAGTTGAAGAACGTCTAGTGCAAACCATAAATACATTGAAATAAATATTTGTTAGAATGCTGACTAATAATAATCCTATGCAACACATAATCCCACCTGCAACAAGCTTAGAATTAAACTTACAAACAATGCTAGTTACATTGAGGGTTGCAGGGTAATAAAATTCAGTGATGAACAACTGATTCTACTGCATATTTGTACTGATTGCCTACAGCTATATAAAACATTGTACACTATACAAATGAAATACATGTATTGCTAATTGACAAAACATGCTAAGCAGCTTTACACAGCTACTTTGAAGGGTTACAACAGGCACCGTGGAAGGATGTAACAGGGGACATAATACAACAATGATCAGGGCAGGTGGAGGTGGGAGGGGTGTGTGACAACACTGACGTACATTATGAAATTATGCAGAGACAAGGATATTATAACATATGGGTGTTAGACCAAACCCCCTAGACATTTGTTCTGACTGGTTATTGTATTGTAGTCTGATTAGTTGACTGAAATGGTTGTTATGACACTGCAAATGACTGACAGGACAGCAACAGGTCCATGAAATGTGATCTCTCCCTACCACATTACATCCTGGCACCATGCCTACAGTTGTCACACAAAAGGTCACCTCAGCAAAAGGTATACACCACCCCATATTAGGTCACACTACAACCAAACAGGTTATTGTAAACAAAACATTGCATATAGTTTTCTCAACTAGTTCATAAGATATACCTGAACACTGTCAATCTTAGTCAAACCTAAACCTAGCGTATGACGTACATTTTGAGGTTGGTATTTTCGTCTGTTCCCGCCCACTTGACTCTGGAAGACAGGATGAGGAGGATTAGCGACACAAACAAGAAAGAAAAACCACTTCCTACATCACCTTTCACCCCTGGACGGCACCCAAAGGAGCTGCCGTGGAGATTATTATTACTTGATATGTGGAATGTAATTTGGTGCCCCTTCTGGGGACTGATCAGTGATACGTGGGAATTGTCAGTCACATCACGTCTCTGCATAATTCATCATTCTTTGGGAAAGTGGGAGGCACACGAGTCAGCACCAGGAAGTGCTGAACGGGAAATGGATCAA
>NW_017803713.1:2320900-2333945 GCF_001625305.1 Branchiostoma belcheri | reverse complement strand
CCCTTTGCTCTACACTTACTGCCATGGCTGATCCTCCGCTGCTTCTGGTTGGTGGAGACGGACCGTACCACCTTGGTTGCGTGGGAGGGGGAGTCCTTGGCGGCGGTGTTGAGGTCGGAGGACGGTCTGGATGGTCGTGAGGGGGCCTGAAGGGAGAGGCTGCTGCCTGAACGAGAGTCCGTGCCTTCCAACTGTAACATACGCCCAACACCACAAACTCGCTAACATGCACCATGCAGAGAGAGGCTACAGGGAGCACCGCGGAACAGCCCACCACCAGAGGCAGGGGGGAGAGCAGGCTCAGAATCTTAATGCATTAGTGTCATTGAGATGAAGGCAGGGTCCCTACTGGCAACAGTATACAAGTGAAAAAAATGCACAATGTTCCTTAGTGCATGCGGTGTCATTATAATTATAAGGTACTAGGGAAGAAATGCAGTTTCAATATCCACGTCTTTAGAATACTACTGGTCAAAATATATATCAACCTCTTTTCTATACATGATGGCTGCATTAAGGACTACATAAGGCTGCATTTCTCCCTCATGTTATATGTTCTATAGATATGTGTTCAGTTTAGGTTAAAACTACAATACATAGAGCACACCATCAATTTGCACTTATGCATCAGACACCTTGCATTCAAAACCTTCGTCATGACATACACAACCAGCCACAGGCCAGGATACTAAAGCAGAGGTTACCTTGCCATACTGCTGTGCAGGCTAATCCTTACTACTATGTCTGGCTATCATCATGTCACAGGTGCAACCTTTGTTAAACGTTTTAGTTGGAGTGACAAGAAACAAGTGAAGCACTTACCTCACTGGTTTTGTACCCTAAGAGTAAGTAAGTAGCCATGATTTCGTCATACTTCTGGCTCTTCAGAGAGTCTTCTATATCTTTCCGCGAGTAGTTCATTGATATAAGGAGTTCTATGAAAAGAGAAAACATGTAAGAGTTGGTAGCTGTTGGGAAAAAGAACTGGATCTGGTGCAAGAAAAGTACATGTGAAACTCTACAAACACTACCAAATCTCACTATATACTACAGGAAAAAATACTAAAAAGT
Organism: Branchiostoma belcheri; assembly: GCF_001625305.1. NCBI lineage: Eukaryota > Metazoa > Chordata > Leptocardii > Amphioxiformes > Branchiostomatidae > Branchiostoma > Branchiostoma belcheri. The sequence continues at coordinate 2,332,874 of NW_017803713.1, read as the reverse complement.
TCCATCCAACATTCAACATGCACCACTGGAATTGTTTGCACACACTGACCGGCATTCACTTTTGTTAACTGTTAAGGGGTGCTCTCTAAGAGTATGATTATATCATTACTTCTCCACTTGCTAGGTCTGTAGTTTTTTCCCCTGAATGTTGTTAAAACATGCTGACTACAGAAACAGACTAACTTTGATATCCTGGTCCGTTCCCTTGGTAGACAAGAAGGACATGCTTTAGTAACATACATAAGTTAGGGGGAGATGGTGGTTAACAGTTAAAGGAACTGCCAACGGTTCCTGGCTACAATGCTATGTGCAACTGACAAAAGTCTTTAGTATAATACAATTAAGATGTGAAGGTTCTGCCAATTACAACAGAACTATAGGAGATACAATTTTTTTTAAAGGTCTCTTTCCTCTCTATTCAAAACACTACTGGACACTGCCTCAGATGTATGCACCCATCATTCTGTATATTCAACCACATTTACGACAATGTTATAACAGACAGTAGTACTAAAAACAGCAGTGCCTACAGCAGGGTTAGACTGATCAACACAAGGTAAAGCACTGGATTGACGAGATATCTGAAAAACAGGTGTTGTTTACTGGGCCAATGGAATTGACAGAAATCTGACAACTGAAATCAATATACAGCTATATGTCCTTTCTTAGTTACCGGAACTGGGTTATGTAACTCCTGGGACTGCTGCTTGTTTTGAGCAGCAGGTTTACCACTGATCGGTTGGCTGGGCCCAGGTTATTATCCACAGTCTCATGAACATGATCTCGGAATGTCTGCGTGGGGAAACTACAGGACATGCTTATCAGAGGGGATCTAACAATGAGCAGAGAAGCTGCATCAATAATTTACGATCCAGTCTCTCACCCCAGCCATGGAACAGGATGCAAGGATACAAAACTGAACTTGATTCTGAGCAGCTATAAACATACTGACATCAATGTAACAAAGATGTTTTCAGCTTAAGGAGAATGCACGTTTCCACACAAAATCAATGAACTTGAGTTAAATCAAAGCTGTTACTGGTGCAGGTTCAAATTGTCCAGCTCATGTTTCATGCATTACAATTATTGCTCCAGATTGGATCAAAACATGGCAAGTTGCCATTTTTCTGTTCTCTCCATTTTTCTGACATAGGAATTATCAACTAAAGATCATATTCAGCTTTCAGCAAGACTGGGCAAAGATTACATAGGTAAATGTACAAACAAAATAGAAAATGATGTTTCTTGTTATTTCAAAATTTTTAGGGAAAGTGTTACTTGTTTTTCAGACCAGCAGGACTGGACACAGGTTACACAGGTTATATACAAAACATAAAGAGAGAGTCCATTGTCTGGCTCTGAAATACTCACTGACTGATTCTTCTGGTTCGAATGGGAGCAGGCAAAGGGAGGACGAAAGGGGGTGGACATGTTAAAGATTATATGAGCACCCAGAGTCAGGAATTAGTACAGACACAATGGAGGGATTCACTCCGATTGGATCTGGCATTACATAAAAAAGCAAGAATGGATAACAATCACACATGTACAAGCAATGAAAAAAACAAGACTCTAATCTGTGGCTGTTTATGGGCATTACGCCTTTCCTTCCTTATCTATCAATTAACTCTATAGACTAGTTCCTGGGTTCTACTGCCCTAGGTCATTGTACTTCAGCTCCCAAAAATTATCTGGGGTCTATTTTCTTACATAATATAGCTATAGCTCCTCTTTTGAACTATTGTGAATCAAGGAGCACAAACTTGATTTTATGGATGACATCTGAGAACTCCATGATTTTGAATTATTTTCCCCAGAAAAAAAGTAAATCTAAAAGACTGGCAACAACATACTTTAATGCTCATATTCCAGCAAAAAGGAGCCAGAAATCATGGAGATGATTTATGTGCTCTCACATGACATTTTGAGGCTCCAGATAATGTAATCCATAAAATCAAGTTTGTGCAGCCAAATGACACCTTCCATGCATAAGTGGCTGACATTTTTTCAGAAATATTACAAGCATAGAATATCTAGCTATTTTAATACATTACAGTTAATGATATTCATAATCAAGTTGGAAAGACAGGGGGGGTGTGAAATGCAGCTTTTTTTTAATCCTTACATGAGGTTGCTACTGAAGGTATGGTAAAAGCATTTTTTCTTTTACGTCATAGTCATGATTCACGATTGTTGTGTATTTGTCACAACTTTTTGACATGAATGTATGTGCTTTTGATATTTTCCATGTCCCCAGTGTTTATCCAAACAAGAAGTGACCAATGTCACTTAAGATATGCTCAAGTTTATGAAAGGGACAAAATGGAATTCTCCAAAATCTTCCACCTTGTAGGTCCTTACCTATTCTCTTGGGGTCACTCCAGTCAGGGTCAGGTTCTCGGTATGGCTTCAAGTCATCATCATCATAACCTACATTCATCCATCTGTCCCGCATTATTGCCTGTAGAACAGCGGGAAGAGACCACCACTGTCAGAACTGCAGTGAGAAACCACTCTAACCCCTCTGTGGTAGAAACCAGCAATATAATAAACAAACTAAATGAAATAGATGTGATGCTCAGTAATACTTTCCCATGTTTCTGCTTGTGCTGCAATACAAATTGGTCCATATATACATACTCATATAAACATATTGCAGCCTATCAACCAATCTGTTGGTTTACATCATTCTTGATTGTAAATTTGGTCTCTTTCCTCCTCAGAGTCAGATCCTGTACATACTTCCCCCCTTTTTTCCAGAATGCATGCTTTCAACTGGAACATTTGAAAGTGCACTGGTAGTGTGGTGCATACAGCACATCATGCTCATGTTTAACTCACTGAACCTGTTTGTTCATAACTGTTCCATGCAACAGTCAACACATCTTCATATCATTCCAAATAGAAACTAACAGCCTTCTAACCAGAAAAATTGTGGCCACATCAGGCTTACAGTAAAGTCTGGTCATGCAAAAAATACACTGGTCAACATACATCCTATTATACAGTATAGCCCTACAAGCATGAAGCAACAAACTACAAATTTACTTCAAAATCCTGTAGTCTTTTCCAGTACCTTTTTCTTAAACCAGTGGGCCTTGTGCCCTCCTGGTCTTTCCTCACTATCCTCCTGCGGCAAAGAAAAACCAAGCTACAGAGACGGCAACCAAAAGCACACATTACACTAAAACACATCTGTTGCCTCTACCGTTTGCTAGTAAAAGTAGTAAAAAAAGAGCTAACTTAAAAAAATGCTTTTGTCAACATTTTAATATCTACTGTGACAGAACAAGGGTGTATTTATAATGAAAGAAAGGGTGACTTACTTCTAATGACCCTCTCTTCAATGGATTTAGGACCAGAAACCTTTTTAACAGGTTCTCACAGTCGGTAGACATGTAGAATGGAATGCGGTACTTTCCTCTTAGCACCCGTTCCCGCAATTCCTGCAAAACAAAATTGAACAATCAGTACTCATCACAAAACTATCATCACTGGAGGAATATTCCTGTAAGACAAATAGGGTTCATTTCATTTCAATGGTGCTTTGGGGAATGAGCTTAAAATCTAGTCAACAAATAATGAAGGGCTTGGCCCTACAGCATTCTAATTATTCAATCGAACAACCACCAGTCAAATTCATAAAAGCATCCATAAATCATAAACCTTACTCCTACTAAAAAAAAACAAATAAACAAGTCTACTACTACATCATTTCTTTGATAACTTGTGATTTTCCTGCACCACTAGTCAGTAACAGGTGCCTGTTGAATGATTGATAGCCAGACACAGACATGTGATCCCAGAACAGGAAACTGGACACCAGAAAACATCACTTCTATCAACCTACCAATCCACACAGCTGGCAGTACTGTACCACCACCAGGTGACCTTGGCAATGAAAGAGGGGGTCTACAAACAGTTACCACCTGTCACTCACTCATGTAATTACGTGTACATTGTCATATTTCCAGTTCTGGGTTTGGAAGTCTCTCTTGCATCAGACAACATTTTTGTTTTTAATGCCCATCAACTGTAATAACATGGGTGACCCCTTCAGAAAGACCACATTGACATTCTTTCCAAGCTTTGGCTGCACATAGTAAAATCCTTGTTTGACAGCTATTCCAATCTTATGTAAGTCCTGCTCCTTATCCATGTTTTGTGATTTCTCTTATGATGTGGAGATAATTGATTACTTTGCTAGAAGAGTGACAGAGTCATCTACATAAGGCCATTTCACTCAACAAGGAAGGAGGACCATACTGACTTCTGGGTTCACATGACCAGCACTTTAGATGATGTCACCTACCAACATGTATGAGCTATGAGGATCCCTCACTTTCAGGTCACAATCTGTAATGTTTATCACACACACAGATTTCTGTAAGAAGACCTGTACCTTCAGGTTCTGGCCGTCGAATGGCAAGGACCCGCTGACCAGCGTGTAGAGAATGACGCCCAGGCTCCAGACGTCCACCTCGGGGCCGTCGTACTTCTTCCCCTGGAAGAGCTCCGGAGCAGCGTAGGGCGGGCTCCCACAGAACGTGTCCAGCTTGTTCCCTGGGGTGAACTCGTTGCTGAACCCAAAGTCGGCAATCTTGATGTTCATGTCCGAATCTAGCAGCAGATTCTCAGCCTGGGAAATAGTCAATAAGCTTTGTATTAGATTGTACTCTAAATAACAGGGAATTCTATCACACTGAACATAGTTACCGTATTGCACATTGTATAGGATGACTTTGTAAAACCATTCATATATCAAAGACTATCAAATATAACTGACTGGGTGCAGTACAGACCTCCATAGGGTGATATGCTTTTTAATACATGTACAATTAACATCAACACATTCCTTAGTTGTCTGACTTTTCTTTCCAAATCTATAACTACGATAATATCTGTCTTAATGCAACCTGTCAGATATGACACTTTCATACAAAAATACACACACAATAAATTTCTCCTGACTCTTACTGCCAATGTCACAAAGTTTCTGGTTGGAAAGCATTACAACACAGCAGGAGATGCTCTACTATTGATACATATGCAGTTAGCAGGCCAAAGTGTCACTACAACCGGGCCCATTTCCAACTACCCATATCCAGAAATAGCTGAACGACTACGTAGGCAAACTACACTGTCACTTCAAAGCCCTTTTGAGTCTGTCATGTTTTGAAAATGGTACTATGGAACAAGCATTGAAAATAAAGACATTGGAGTGTAGCTGTTACTTGAACTGAGGCAATATGATGATCCCCTGTGTGTCTGTCAAAATTTGTTACGTTTTGAAAATGGTACTGAGGAACTGCCATAGAAAATGAAGACTGTTTCTAAAAATGGCAATCCTTTGTGCCAATCCAAAAGTGCAGCTCAACCAGTAAAAAGGGGGCTGTACATCATCGAAATATTGAAATGAAAGTTCTACGTTTTGCATTTCTATGTTTTGACCGAGGTGGGAGGGGCCATCTACCCTCAATATGAGAAATCTGCCTTTTATTTCCTTCTAATCAGAAGGATGGAGAATGGAGGCAATCATGCAGAGCAGTTTTTAAGCCATTTAGAGTTGACTTATAATTCCAACGTCCTTTCTCCTTTTCTGAGAAGGGTTCAGGAAAAGAAAACCGAGGGTCAAATGAATTTAGTGTTAAGAAATAACCAATTACTGGTAATGCTTCCCTATAATGTCATCAGAATTCAGATCTTTTGCTCTGTGGGGCACATGCTGAACACTCACCTTGAGATCTCTATGCACCACACGTTTTTGATGACAATACTGTACAGCAGAAACTATCTGTAAGGTAAGAAATATGGGGTCAGTTTCACCTAACAAGTCCAGGCAATAGGGAAACTAGTCTTACAAGAAATTAAGTTACCATTGGCCTGCTATTACCATTGCTTGCAATTGTCCAGATGACAAAACAACTTGAGTAAGGTGGGTTTAAACATTGAAAATTTCCTACCTGTCTGAATTTGGCCCTGGCTTCCTTTTCTTTCATTCTACCGTGGGCTACTAGGTAGTCAAACACTTCACCTGGTAGGGAAAAAATAAAATGTCAGCATTAGTCTTCTAGAGTGACAAAATCTATTGTGTAATATGTTTAAATGTACGAACATTTTAATAAAGATGTTCTCATGTTTGTTTATAACAACAGCTAGATACATCTTTATCTTAATCTTTAAAAAGTTGTTGATGGCAAAATCTCACAAAATTTGTGTCTGAAAATCATAATTTATCACAAATGAAGAAGCAAAGTGTTGTTACACACACCAACTTCAAGTAAATAGAATCTTTTAACACCAGTAGCTAGTGATTAATGATAAATAATCTGTTATGTAATTGAGATTCAGTGAGCAATTCTGCCACCAGTCACGCAACACTACTGAACAGATGTGATACTACATTACAAACATACAGATAAGCCATCATAAGGAATATTATGTTACAAACACACAGATAGGGATGTATCATTTTCGTAAACACTGTCTGCAGTATAGAAGATACTGATCACCACACACATAGCAACAAACTGACACTAATAAATCATCTTCCTGGCCTCCTGCCAATCTGCTATTCAACCTCAGTTTTGTAACTACACACCATTGCCGTTCATGGAAAACAAAATGATAGAAGGACTTACCCCCACTTGCATATTCCATAACAAGGTATAATGTCTTCTCTGTTTCTATCACTTCAAACAGTTTGACTGCAGGGCACATATAACAAATTATATTTGTGATGGACATCAATGGGCAATCACATAAATATATAAAAGTGAAGGTTTTGATCCACATCTGGACATTTTTTATTATCTTAAACATTTTGTTTCTTGGTCCATGAATAATGCAGTATAATTCAACAGGTATTTTCTCATGATTTTATCCTGATGACTGAGCCTTTGTCTAAGGAACAAGTAATCAAATTTTCAACTTTAATTGTTCTCTGAGAGAAAATTTACAAAAATTATGGTTAATGTGCACAAATTACAATAACCTAAATCTAACTTTTTTATAATTATCAATCATACAAAAATAAGAAGAGAAACTCACCAATATTGGGATGATTGAGCATCTTCATTATTCTGACTTCCCTAAAGAGCTGCAAAAAAACATGAGTGGTTGAACATTAAAAATTATCCCAACAAATCAGAACCTATCATTGTTTTGTTGTAGCCTGGGAGCCTTCTGTTTTGTACCAAGGTAGCAAATGCAAGGAGCCCCACTACAAAACAGATGGCTCCTGTCCCTAATGCTACAAAATTGCATAATGCCATTTCATACTAATCATAGCTGGTTATTCTTCCCCATCCAATCGAACTTCTATCTCACACAGTGTTCATCAGTTTCACATTGCCAGTAATTAATGAGCCCTTCAGGGCTCCTTTCCAATGTCATCAATTTAAGCCCTCATCACATGTTCAGAGGAAAACTACCAAGGTCCACAACAGATACCAAGTACACCAGTGCTAGAAGCAACCTTTTGTTTTATATATCTACTGTCCGTACAGCTCAATTGATCCCGCTTACTGTGAGTGTGACTTAGCACTTTTAATACAGCCACATCCTAATCCTAACACCTGTAATGACTTTTCCTTTCAAGGCAGCATTTTTGCATCCAATTTGAATTGGCAATAGCATTGGAGAGAAGGTCATTCATTCATTCTGAAGATGTCTGCCATTCCTGGGACAAATATGTTTGGGGAGATAGCCTATCTAATCAAAGGGATTCAGGTATAAAAGTGCTTCCAAAGTTTGTCCCCAAAACAAAACCTTGGAAACCCCATATGCATCCTCCTGTCAGTGATTCTTTTCCTGTTGACAGTAAGTGTCCCCGGGGCCATAAACACCACTATCACTGCCACACCCAACCCTACAGTGGGGAGGGCAGCAAGATGGGCATATATGGAGGTCTGTACAATCCCTAATCATCAGTGGCCAGGGCTACTTCAACTGAAGGATCCTTGTATCATAAAACCGTTATCAAGATGTCTTCGTCTTGAGAAATTCTACTATGGTGCTATACTGTTTGTCTCTGGGAGGTAGGTAGTCATTTCCAGGAGTCAAGCAAGGTTCATACACATTTCGTCTCCAAGCAGATATTGGCAGGAAAGGTCATTTAAGGGTTGCACAATGGTGCTTGCTGTCATCCACCATTTAGAAATGATTCATAGCTATGAATATATGTCACTGAATATATGATATTCCATTGCATTACATTGCAATACACTGCGCTCCTGACAAGATGAAAATACAGTATATACAATGTTTTCTTATCAATATAAACCTTGTTGCTTCCCAACAAAATCTGGTTGCCCAAACTCTGGTCTGGTTGCCCAAACTCTGGACAACTGTTGTTTTGACTACAGCGAATTATAAGTAATTACAGAAGCAGTTATTACAACAAATACAGTAGCTGTCTGTCAGGTATGCCCTACTGGGTTAATAATTTCCTGTCAATCTTTCCCCCATGCCAGTACAACCCCTCTGTGATTTATTAACATTTCTGAATAGCAGTCTAAAAATAAATACCACAGGTCCAGCTGAATAATTACATTTTTCAGGTTCCTTTGTCAGATATTGGTATGGAAGTCATCATTTTCTATACTTTTTGCCTTGTTCTAAAGCAAACACAAGAAAATAAATAATCTAGCCACTATGATTTTACACACCAATATACACCCGTCTTGTGATGTGTACTGTCCCACTCAACTGTAGCTCAGAAATTTACAGATAATCCTGGATATGCCACTGATTTCAAAGGGACCCTCTATAGGTTTCGACATCTCATACTGGAAGACTGATAATCATACACCTTGTACTCCTTTTCTTGCCTAATGATCACATGGATCGTGTGGATATCTGACCCACTGCCTTGTCTTACGTAAAAGAAGACAATTTTACTCTTCCCTTCTCTAGTATTGTTCTTTAACCACACGAAAAAACCTTATGGTACTAACTGTGTATGCCACGACTCAAACCTATCTGCTCCTTTCCTAGCTTGAACTGTCTTCAATACAAAACCGGTAAGATAGACCATATGGTGCTTTACAATTTATGTGATACAGATACTGATATGCATCATACAGGCATATCTGCAGTTGTGTCCTCTTGCCATAAGTCAAAAGTTCTGGACCTCCCCTATTTCCTGTGCCCTGGCCACCCGATTTGGGGGCAGGAAGTGCCAAGAAGAACATTTGTTACATGAACCCATCACCTGTTCCTGTCCTACAACACTTAATATGCAGCAAGCACTTCTGGTGTGATCTCCAAGCAGATGTTAGGAGAGAATATTGTAACATTTCTTAAGTGACCCTTCCTAATCTATTAGGTGTTATCTAAAGAAAATGCTTTTCCCACCCAACATTTGCTTGTACATTACTTTTGGTGTACAGAGCAAGAAATGCTATGTACAGTATGATTGAAGACTACAAACGAGTTCCAAGGTTGTTAAGTTTTAAACTTGGGTCAGAATATGTTACTAGTAGGGAAGACAAAAGCTAAAGTCATCAGGGTAGAGATTTTTACCAAATGCCAGATTGCTCTGTGCAGAGCGGTTAGTGGTTCCAGCCCTGCATCTGCCAGGCTGCCACATGACTCCCATCCCTGAAATACATTTGACGAATCCTTCTGCCAGCGAAAAATCAGGTCAACCCCAGAATATGACATATCCGACTGGACGTCATAGTTTAGGTCCAGCAGCACTAATCTGGGTATAACCACACAACCTATCCAGATTGAGTCACAAGGGAAAGGTCTAAGCCCAGTATATACTACCCGTCAAACCTCCACTGATTGACCTGTACTATGGCAATAACCAAGCTGAATACTTTAATTGGACACTGAACAATTTCAAAATGTTTGCACAGGTAAATGCCACTTTGCTGAGTCTGATATCACCATAGGTAGAGGAGTAAAGACAATATTCAAAATAGATTACCCTGCCTAGGTCTTAAGTTCTAAACATGCAAAAACTCTATTGATTAACCACCAAGACTGGACACCAAACTATAGAAAAGACCACAGGGCAGGTATTGGAAATCATGGCTACCCAAAGAGGGTGCAACAAATTTTTCAGGAATTGATGTTATGATAGCCATCTGATTGACATGGGAAAACAACTTACTTGTGAGTCGTGACCTACCACAATATATATTTAAATTTGTTGACAAATACAGGCCATACAATTGCAAACAATGAGATGAAATCCTCTACCATAAAAGGTCTTTCTATTTAAAGTATTAAAGTAAACTACACCTAAGATAAAGCCTTGCCTGCATGCCTTTTGCTCAGATTCATTTTGTATCAGGCAAATTTCAGACCATGTTATACACACACACACAGAGGACAGGCGTATCACAGGGATCATTGCAGAAGCTGCTTCCTCGTGATAGAGAAGGCCTGATCCTATCACTGCTCTCATCCTCTCCTCACAGCCCAGGCTTTCTATTACCTCATGTCTATAGCCTAAAGACATAACACTGACATTTGGAAATTTGACAGATGTTTAAACTTGTATTTCAGCTTACTGTTGAAGCTTACCTCTTAGATTTCAGCATCTTGGATTGTTTTATTATGTAAGAAACTTTATTAAACCCGACCTTCTGGTGGAATTATAAAGTATGCAGTCGTCCCAATATCCACACAATCCTAGTCCTTCCATAAATCATACAAATTCATCCTTCTGCCTTCCAAACTTATCCTACAAACTAACAAGGCAGAAAAGCAAAAATAATACTGACAAGGACAATCGTCATTAAACATGAGGCCACAATAAAAATAGCACCTTTAACTTCTACAGTAACATATGCTTTTTCACAGCAATACAAGGCATGGAGTCATTTTGCCCATAATCATGATGGAGCATCCCAGCCCAAAGGAGCTGTACAGCAACATCAATTATTCAGCAATGCCCATCCACTGATCAATATACTTTCTATTAGTTGCTGTTCAGTCCCGTCGTTGAGAAGTCAGCCAATCTCTCTGTCTCAATGCTGTACATAACTCATCATTAAATATATTCCTAGGTACAAATCATATGAACTTGATGCCACCTATGAATACAAATAGGGGCTTCCTGTCTTAACATTGGTTAGGAAAAGGGTAGTTAGGAACAGCTTGAACTAAAGCAAGGCAAGATTCCACATTTCCATTCCTATTTTTTGATCTCTCGATGAAGAAAATGGATTGAGAATGTACACTGCAATCATGTAAAAACAACCATGATTATATTTCCTGTTCAATTGTAACGGTAACTATTGAAATCCCATTTGGTAGCCTGATAATAGGAATATTGCATGTAAAGTCAGTGTTCAGTTCTGTTGATTAGCCAAGTCTGCAGAAAATGGCATGCATGGTAATCTCCAATTTATTCTTAGTGTTTCACACCTGTTTTTGCAACATTTCCTGAGTGTTGCATTTTATAAGGCTTGCCTCCATCCTAACTATACATAAAACAGGGTTCTCCCCAGACGATGGAACAAGGGCGCTGCGCCCTGATACTCCTAGCTCAGCGCCCTCATACTCATTTTCAAATCTAGGGTGTTGCATCCCGATTTTTCTACAAAATTTCGCTAAAATTCGATAAAATTTCCTGATTTCGGGGCTTAGTGGCGTCTATTTTCCCGCCGGCATTGTCTCTGAAAACTTGTGAATGGGGCGATAATCGAGTAAACAATGAGTATTTCGCACGACGCTACTGAGAGAATCGCTGTCATTGGTGGAACATCGGGCGCCCCGCTAGCGTTTTGAAGTCGTGTAAAGAAAGCTAATTGTCTGATTTCTTTGTAAACCAAAGCCCTCGACCCTGATAATAAGTTTAAAAATAAAAGCCGATACGTTTACGAACTTATAAACCGTAGAAAATTCCCTACCGTACCGCGACATTATGAAGCATGTGGCGGCCGCGAAATTCGTTGACGCGACAGAAAATGTCTGGTTCATGATAGCGGTATTTCCCATGAAAATAACGTATACG
>NW_017803713.1:2304973-2317849 GCF_001625305.1 Branchiostoma belcheri | reverse complement strand
GCCACAATATTTAATTTCAAATATGGTAAGAAACACAAGAAAAACTGATTTTGGATAACATTAACAACTTCCCACATGTCACCACTGCTTTGATAAATGTACTAGTTGGGATGAATGTACTAGTTTACTAAAATATTTACAGGAAATTTCATTCAAAATATCATTAATACAGTCCTTGTTGTCTAATGCTAAGAAACACTTGAACTGCCCTAATAACCTTTTATAATTCAGATGTGTGCCATTATAGCACTTATAACTCATAAATAATGCATATACAACATGCTTGGAAATACTCCTGGTTAATGCAAATTTGTGTGATCTACAAGATCATTAAAAAATACATCAAGTTACAAAATCATTATTCATAAGAGGGAAAAGATTCTTCTTAATTTCAATAGGAGTTTCTCAGGCAAAACAAAAATCCATGCATTGCTGGTTATCAAGTCCGCATGTAAGATCCCTTTAGATTTTCCTCAGTTTGCAGGTTGCTGTACTTTTCTCAATTTTATTTTTAACTCAAAGAAACAGGGAATTCTATTGCTTTTGCCAGACAGATGCACCAACAAGGAAAGTGAAAAGATAATTTCGCTCAACTGTACACAAAGGCGCCTGAACAGTGAAAAATGTGCTGCATATCATGTATGGCACAAAATGAAATACTGTGCCATAAGTAATATTGTTACACCTCTGGTGGTTAAACGCAATCTTCTAGTCCTGATTAGAACGAACTACAGGCGCTGACAAAGAGTCAATCACTGCTGGTGTGACAAAAGCTGACGTCGGCACCAGGTTATTACAAAAAGCCCTGCAAGAGATGGGGAGAGACGTCATCCCTGTGGCGAGGGCGAGAAGGAAGAGCATAAATCAAGAATCTAGATGTTAGAAGTATGTCTGGTACTGACATGACTTTGGAAAAATCTAGACCAAAATGGCAAGTTATATGTTGGCTTCTGTAGTGTTGTAAAATTGCACAGAGGCTTTCTTTCACGGTATCTCAGCATGCCAGCCCGCGGTGCTAAGAGAGTGCACAAAGCCATGCTTCAGAAGTCTGCAGCTTTATCACCAGGCCGACATTATAGTTACTGGGGAACTCTGATAAGGAATGGTCAATGTGTGGTTCAACTTTACGATGCACAACCTGTACATTAGCGTGTAAGTCACACAAACCATTAATATGCACAGGCTACTTCTATTCATTCTGCTATGACGTCTAGGAACACATAATCTCCCCTTGAGGAATGGGGTTTTAAGCCAGCACTGACCCAACATCCATCAGTACAGTACAGAAGTAACTCTGCATCTTTCCCTAGGCTCAATAAGTTTTTCCTGATGCAGTAGGCCTTTGGGGCCATATGGCACATACTGTGGACTTTTTTATCAGGAGGCTCCTATCTCTGACCTGACCACCTGTGTAGAGAGATAGCAGAGATGGCTGCTTAGGAGATGGGAGAACTGTAACTAAGCAGGCCATCATGTTAGAACAAGTTTGAACTTTGATGTTGTTTATAAAAAATTCTCAAACTAATCTGTAGACATCCATGGTTATTGATAGTAATACATGAATATGTATAAAAAAAATCATCATGTGACATCACTTCTTGTCATTTGTAGTTTCGGTCATTTCTTCTTGTCATTTCTAGTTTCAGTTGTTTCAATGTGTCCTGCACTAATCTATGACTATATCCAGAAAATTTATGACATTTTGCACTTAAGTCAAAATCTTGATAATACAGTTTGTGATTAGGTATCTCAATTATCTTACCAAAAAACATGTCAGAAAACCGAGAGTAGGAGGAAGCTTTCAAAAATGTTACCTATCTTCAACCTCACAATGTTACCTTCAACATTAGCATGAAAAACTGAAATTAAGGCCTGAGCCCAAGAGCTAGCTTTAATGTCAGCTGACTCCTCGCAGACAGTATTTGTCACTTGATAAGGCCATGCCAGCTCAATTCAATGAATCACATAGACATACTCCATAAACCTAATTCTGCTAAAAGCAGGCACAAAAAATCTTATGCTCATTTTGGGACATGTTAAAAGATGTTATACACAATGTGCTGACGTCCACATAAGTTATAGAACAAATTTCATTACTGTCTGTTAGACAACAGGATCAAGATGTTCCATAGGGAGGGGAGGGAAACGGGCAAAAACATCCAACACACAGATGTGATCCATAAAAATGATATCTGTGCAGCCTAACGATGGTGGAGGTTTATTGCCAGACCTGCACCATCTGTCTGACAGCTTTAGGAATGATCCCAGGTAGTCTGATGACCTTTTTAAGTCACCATCATTATAGACTCCTGCATGAAAAGACTAGCATAATGGGGAGACCTCAAAGGATAGTCATGGGACAGAATTCCACAGGAAGAATTTTCTTATTCTCTACTCTAGTCTGATGAGAATGGAGTGAATCTTCTTCAACATCATTCTTTGATACATACAATACTATAGTTATCTTAAAAAGATTACAGTAATACCAGCCTGTTTGTTTGTGTCATTGGATAACCACTACAAGTTGCAGATGTTTCTACTTCCTCATTCATCATTATATTTGAGGATGTTAGCATAGGCCTGTGTGAAAGTCTGCAATCCTGCACCCTAGACATATGTTGTGAAAATTGCAGGTTGCAGGTGGGTATTTAGAACCCTAGCCAGGTATGGAGGTAGACAGTTGCCAATGCTTCCTGGGACAATATACACTGTAGATCAATACTTCATTTCTCAGCCGTCATTTGCGTCTAATTCCCAAAACATCAAATTGTAATGAGGAAGACAGAATAATCCTGTTCAAACAATGTGTGCATCCAATGTTAACGTGTGGTCATTGATCTGCATTATTTGCTCTTCGACCAGCCTGTTCTGAGTATTCAACAAAGGTAGGCTTCTACTTGGCAGTCTCTCAATTTAAATATTCTGTGAAAAAAAATTTTAAAATGTAGTTTATCTTTGACTGTTGTTTGCAACTTCATTACTACCCCGTGGTTTAAAGACATCTGAAATCTGACATGTTGTGAAGTTGGCTACATGATCTTGGCACAAGCAAGAGATAAATCTGACCAATGAGAGCAGCTACAACCAAAGGATGCCATGAGAATGCAAATGAGATATAATCTGACCAGTAACAGCAGCTACATGTACTTCTAACAATTCCTGCAAAATGTGTTGCATATCAACATGCAAGTTGCCAAATATTTTGTTTGGTAAGTCCCAACATAAAACAATAATAGTATAATATATAGTGTAAGAAATGTATCCCCTCTTACTGTGGATGCCAATACTGTCCAATTTCCCTCTTTAAGTGGTGCTCATACTACATTTACTGCCTCAGTGATTATTCTTGGTAGAAAATTGCTGACTTCATTCCTTTTGCATGAACATCTGACTTGTGATTTACACTTACCTGCATTGAAACAATACATCATGGGGCCTCAGGATACAGTAGTTAAAACAAATTCATACCCCCATTATGGTACAGTACTTCCATCTCTGTATGCAAATGTATGTTGCAAGGATAACAGCACTGTGGACATTTGGCTAATTTTTTTAGAAAGATCTGACTCTGAGTGAAGCTCTAGCTGCTGTGGTAAAGGTCTGCAAGCGCATGGGTTTGTTTTCCAAGTAACCAACACTGAACTTTGAACATCATAATCAGGTCACTAACTGGTTCAAAGGGTAACTTAGAACTTGTAATCAGTATCCAGCCATATTTGTTGGCTAAAGAAACCGATCCACAGTCAACACTTAGTTGTGTTTAGATGCTTAAAGATTTAACTAATGAACAACCTTCCCAGTTTAAACATGTGAAAGATATGAAACATGAGACTTTAATACCATCCCAACTACAGTAGCAGGTATTGCTAGAATAGGCAACAGCTACAACCTCCTGGTAACGTGATTCAAGGTTGGATATTTGTACTGGAGATATTGATCAACTCCCTCCCCTTACTGTCAACAAGTCCAAGCAGAATCTACCATATCCAAGCTCACAAGACCAGGATCTTGTAACTCTAGGAAGGGTGACCTCATCGCTTCGCCTTGTCCTGACAGTCTTTGTTGTACCTCACGCTCTAACAGCGGTTTAACGGCAGAATACCAGACCCAGGGGAGGCTGAGGGGACAGACCAATGGCTGGACATGCCGCTAAGCCAGCCCACCATGGTGCGGTACCAGTCCTAGCACCACCTGCTTGAGTGGCTTACATGCCAGGCATTGGGAAAGATCATGTGCAACAGGGACGGCGCAATAATGGCCTAGTATTCGAAAGAAAGATTTTGTCCAAGGCAAGCAGTTGATTAATTTGGACTGCATTATAAAAACCCCACATTTGTCAAAAATTGACCAAAAGGTTTTCAACAATCTATAAAACATTTTTCTTTAAAAGAGACAATAACTGGTGCGGCATGCTATCTTTATCTAGCATTGTTTTCAGGCATTACCTGATAGACACAAAATGATGTGAAGAAACAGCATTCTACAGTCCCCTTCCCACCATGGTTTAATTCAAAATCATTTATGCTCACCCTGAAAAACAGTATTCTAAACAGTAGTTTTGTATTCTCATCTGGTCAAGCTGGAAAAGCATGGGATTGTCTAACACCATGTTGTGCTAATTGTATACAGGAGGCTACACTTAATTATGTCAAACTCAAAGTACTGGTCATAACTTGGTAACTATTTTTGTGGCAGAGATACTTATGTGTAACCAAGGAGGCCTTGATTCTAAGCTCCTTGGTGTAAGTAAGGGACTCCAGGAAATCAAATTCACAAAAACTATGACTATAGTATAGGACACTGTTCCAAACATAACTCTTATCTTTTAAGATGTACACCTGGCAGCCACATTCTGTTGGCAATATTTATCTAGTATTAACTGACTGAACACTATGGCAGTAGGCTACTGTGTTTACTGACCCCTATGAGTTCCTATTGTTATTGTAGGACTATGTAAACTGCTTAGTGCATACCCTCTCCCAACCACAGTCACTCTGGAGCCTGTAGACATGTTCCTACATAATGTTCCCTTTTTACCCTACTAATCAATACCTGTACCTGATGTAAAATAAGTCATTACATCTACAGAGGTACAAATTAGAGGTAGCTGGGGAAGAAAGGAGCAGGCTTCGGCCCTATGTTTTTTGTAGCTAAACCTTGATCAGGCACTGGACACTGCCAGAACCCAACTTCCTTATAAGGAAAATGCAGGGTATTGTTCTAAGGTCTAGCCCGCGTCTGGGCTTCCTTCTTGTTTGTCTGATGATTACTCATGCTGCAGTTTTCTCCACGCCTACAGACTTCCATTGGACATGTTTTCAGTTTCATCTGTCTAGTAAACATGTCCAGCACAATCTTTAACTGCTCTAATATAATAATCTTTGCTTGGTAGCAAGGCGTAACTATGATGAGCTACATTGGACACCTCACTCTTGTGGTGTAAAGCACAACTGACCCTGTTTGGCAAACTCTTTGTGTCCAGACAAAAGTGAAATGTAACAAGTGAACCACTGTTCCCCAAGGTAAACTGCTGACTGCTCAGTCTCTAACCCTGACAGGGGAGCCAAACTTGAGCTCCACTGACAAACAGAACTGCTGAATTTTGACCTGGCAGGATGGACTGGTTGCCATGCCTCATTACCATAGGCCATCCTTCTCGCTGCCAACATAACTTACAAATCCACAGATGTTAGACTTCTGACATGAAAAAGCTAACAAACAACATGCACCTGAGTCAAATAAACGAGATCTGTGCTTGGTTAATGCAACTTATTTGGGTAATCAATCCTGTTAATAATTACAACTCCAGCAACCTTTACTCATTGTCCTACCTATCTTTTAACAGCTTAATGCTTTTGTGCACACTTGTGTCTATTTTCAGACACTTACAATGTAAGTTATACTCTAATACACACGGCCGCTCCCAGTGATAAACAGACAAAAAGCCTTCCTTCATATCATGCAGTATAGAGTAAGAAACTGGGCGTTTCTGAATGTAGTGCAACAACCAGCCCTGGTGTACACAGGCCCCATTGAAACAAACAAATTATAAACCATGAACATCAGGAGGGCGGGTATTAATTTATTTAACTTTAGTAGACATGCGCAACTCACCTTTTGCAAGCTGGAAGGATTCAACTGTGTCTTATCTATGATCTTGATTGCAACCTGCAAAGACAAACACAGAAGGCAGGGGTCAGTCTGGACAACTCTCTCTTCCCACCTTTGTACACTCATATATGAAGTTCAACATAACCTATGAGTTAAACATCAACTGGCCTTTTTTGTCTTTAATAAAAAATGCCCTTCTGTTAATGAGCCTTGATGAAAAACAGTTATGAACAGCTCTACTGTCATATCTACATATCAGTCCAAATAAGTTCTGTCTCAATTTGTGTCATCACTGCCATGTTTTTTTTTTCCCCAGGAATTACTTGCCATAGAACTGCAGTACTGGGTCGATATGAGCAGCACAGTTCATTGCTGTTCAGTACCAAAGGTCAGTAGTGCCCAGTCTTGCAGATTAATCCAGATTAGCCTTTATTCAATCACTTTTCTCTGCATCATACATACAAAACTGTGGAAACAACTGTGGCATGGATATGGCAATGTCCATAGCCATGAGGGGGACCACATTTTGTTCTTGAGAGCAATGACATGAATCCACTACAATCTTTCAGTGAATATCAAAATTCATATCCAACAGTCCTTCATCCAATATGTTCTCAATTTGTTACAAATCCAAGTTACAGAATTTAGTACCCACATAATGAGCCATGAGCCATAAACCTTCATCTATTGGAAATGATACCCTGGTATTACATCATCAATGACACAAAGTTTGTAACAATTTTCACCCCCTGCACATTTCTCCAACATGAGTCAGTATGTGAGTGTGGGGATGACCCACAGTATAATTAGCACCCAAACCACATTCAGTCAATCTCATTACTGCTACATCTGATTGCCCTCATGCTCATGGCCTCATCATCTCAACTTTGCTCTCCAAATATGTGCCTCTGGGTCATGTTTCCGTCCCCTGGTCACTGACGACCATGGCTACAAATGTTCAGTCCTGAGTGAGACTGTGGTTTAGTTGAACCTGAATGGGTGGTGAGTCCTGTGTGACCCACTGCCAAGTACTTCACACATCACTTCACTACATCATTTCCCACTTCACCACTTCTCACAAAACCTTTCAAATATATATTATTACGACAAGAATGAAGTCACTTCTGTTCTGTACCCCTTAAATACTATATATGGTTATGCTATTACGAGTTTTTGTGGGGGAGGGGGATCCTAATAGTCATTTTTTTATCCGGATAGGCTGGGGGCCCCCAGGGCAAAACCAACCCCAGTAAAAGCCGGCACATTGTGAGACCCTGAACTTCCGTTAGACACCTCGCGGGTATGAAACTCACCTCTTTCCCTGTGGGGACATGTCTGGCTAGCTTGACTTTGGCGAAGTTGCCTTGCCTATGGTCTTGAGCAGCCTGTACTTGCCGATGTGAGGATGCTCCTCGTTCCGGCTTCTGTGAAGCTGCCTGGTGCTCTCCGGCGGGTCAGTCTCGCCCTGTAGGCAGCAAATAAACATGGCTGCTTCCTGCCACTCTGTCTCACACATAAAATCCACTCGCCAACCAAGGTCCTGACGACAACCTTAAAGCGTCATAATACAGAATCACAATGGAATGGGTAGAAAAAGTTAGTAATAAGGTGGACTTACATTTTCCTGTTCGTTTACCGTCGGCAGTGGTGCTCTTCCTCCAGACATCTTGGATTCAGCACAATTTCTATCGACTTCGTTTCACTCTGACAAAAATAGCAAAACAACGGGTGGAGGGGCGCTGGAAAGTTGGCCAATCACTACAGAATCCCCCACCCAAGATGCATATCTTTCTGCAGATGAGTTTGTACACTTCGGAGGAATTCCGCGGCTAACTTTCCGAACCAATTGGCACGATAATCAGACGAGGCCGGTTGACAGCGTTTGCCTAGCACAACGGGCCACCACGGCGGGCGGACTTCCCTGGCCTCCTGTGCGGTAAACTGCACGGTATATTCAACCGAGATCTTTCAGATCCACCGCACGTCCACGGGATTGAAAGTCCTCATATGAGCAACACAGATAGATCCTCTCCACTCTGTTTGTCCTTGATTTTCACCTGGAACCTCAGTAACGGAGGATTTGTACATTTAACGAGAGGTATCGAGACAACCCCAGCCCAAGATGGCCTCCTTGTTCTTGTTCATGCCAAGGGCGAACGTGACGTGTGCAAACCGCACCGGTGCCCTGTACTCCCCTTTGGAGGACTCTGTAGCGACTCCTGGTCAACAAATAAAATATCACAGTAACCAGTGAAGGCTAATTGCTGAAAAAACGAAGAAATGCAATTTTTTATCGATATCTTAGAAAATATGACATTATCAATGTATATAAATTTGCACAGTTGCGTTTGGCTGCGTTCTGTACTCCTTTCCAATGACGCGTTCTGATTGGGCGTTTGGGTGAGGTGACGTCATGGGCATCAACCGAAGCTTTGAAGGGTCTGTATGTAGATTACGGTAGAACAACAATTTATTTCTTTAGCAAGTACTAACTAATCAGAACTATGTCTCAAAGTTGCCCTGGAATCAGCCACTGCTGTAATGGTTCAACTTTTTCGTTTAGTCTATTGAGAAAAGAGACTCAAATGCTGCCCAAATTAAGCCCTCATTATGAAATATTGTGACATCTTCATTTCATGTTAGGTTCATGTTGAGCCTTTGGAGGTAACAGTTAGAGATGAGAAGAGTTTTTTCTACCTCCATGTTAAAACTATGGCTCACTAATGTTAATGTTAACATTAACTTATGTTTATAACGTTATATTGAAGGAGATGTCATGTGACACCATTAGCATTGATCTTTAGCAAAAATTTCCCAGTTAACAAATGCAAAAATGTGTAAAATGACATCTATCAAGGAGCTTTCATCCTTGGCTAACCCTTGTGACTAGAAGTAGAATGTCCTCTGAAATTTCAAAAGTCAACCAAAAAAGGGCATAATGCAGTTACTAAGTAAAGATCATGTTCTAAAGAATTAGATTGTTGTAAAACATTGGCATTTGGGATGCAGTTTGAGCAAGGACGTTCAACACAAGAACGTCCTTGGTTTGAGGTACTCCATTTTCTACAGAAACCCCATTTGAGTCATTTGAAGAACTTGAGGGACTATTTCCTTTCAAATCTATTGTTCTCTGGAAACCCCCATGTACAGCCTCTTCTTATGCTTGAGCACCTGTGGTGTTGATGGAGGGACTATACATCAACACTTCATCCCAGCCTTCAGCAATCTCATCACTATTGTAGACAATCCCAATAAACATGTGTTAGTTGCTCTGCAGAGTGAAAGTTCTGAGAAAGTGTTTGGCTTCATACCTTGGTTACTTGGCAGTGCAGCCAGGTGTTTGTTGTGTCAGCTGATGGATATATGGCTCCATCACTAAACAAACAATGATGTATAGGATTACAAGTCAGGTGCACTGATCTGCTCTCATTCACAAAATCTTCAACACATTCAGGTATAAAAAGAATATACAAATGTACTAACTCATAATTTCGTCAGGATGTGTATTTTTGGTTGCAATGTACTAGTATTCCTTTTTCATCAGTTCTATCTGGGCAGCTGTTAATGACACATCAAGAGAAGTCAGTTATGTTAATAAAAGACTCCTTACATTTAGAATGCCATGGCAGTTTCCTTTTACATGTATTTTCAATTGTATCAATTGGTTGATATTGTTTATGCTATCTCCTGTATTACCAAAGCTTCACCTCACAAAATACAGGCAGCCCTTCATGGTCAAACATTGCAATGTCAGCCAATGGGACAAGGTCCTGTGAATTGTTACTTACAAATATGGACAACAGGAGACCAATGGCTCTGCTCACCTGTTATGTTCCCATAAGTGCAGTTATAGGGTGAACAGTTCTGTAGGTCAGCAGTACAGTAGGGCAGACCCTCATCATGCAGTCACACCATGTCACGTTAAGGGTGCAGGTGGCACTCTGTTTCATGAGGAATTGACTCAATTTGTCTTGACTTTAATTAAGGCGTTATAGTCTTGTTCCAACTTTTATGCTCCTGGGCAAAGATGGATGGAGAGTCATCAGTATGATTTGCAGTTAATTATACTGCATATTCTCAATCTGCTTCTGTGGCTTTTTACACCAAAACTTATGACACAATTCAGGCCTCTGCAACCTGACAATGGCAATAAATCTATGAAAACTGTGTGTGATGCATCAATATGTAGCCACTTCAATGTCTTAACCCAATCCATCCTCTCTAATGTCAGATCACAATATGCCTCAAAGTGGCTAATACAGCAGCAAGGTTAAATTGAATTCAACTGAAAAGAGTAAGGCAACCATTTGAAAAGATCCATCCAATCTGACATCACTTGAAAAGTATGCTGAGCTTTATGAGAAAGATACAGATCATTTCACACTAAGATGTTCATATCATAGATAGCTCTGTGAACACTAGGACCTTATACATGTACCCCTTGATACTGCAGCATGTATGAAGAATACAGAAGTAGCAATTAGTATTAAGTAACAAGTCCAGACTAATGAATACTGACACCAGGTGAAGTTTTATTGGTCAGTTTAGAATTTGGAAAGACTCAAATGTAGACAATCTTAATTTGAAGTCACCTAACTCTATGCTTACACAAGATATAGAAGAAATAGTCAAAACTGCCCAAGAAGAACAGTAGGGGGACCGATAAAAACTGGTTACTGGTTGTTACTATAAACCTCATTCTTTATTAATGCATGTGTCAATGGGAAAAAATTATCTAACAGACCATCAAGAATGGTCACGTTGGTCAGGCAGAGAGGTAACTACACATACAGGTTTGAGTCGTCTGACTGTATACCATGACAGGAAAGTATGAAATGTAAAACAAGTCTTCAGCTTAATTAGATTTTCCAAATTTGTCTTTCCAAATATATGGGGGCTGTTCTTGCTATGTGTATTTTACCAGATTGTTCTTTCACAAGTCTGACAGTAAGTCTGAGCAGCAAGTCTGAGAATTAAGATGAAGGTCTATTATTATTATTATTTTTTTTTAAATGAAGGTCTATTATCATAGAGGAGAGACGAGAGGCACAGCAGAAGGTAATGTTACATGTACCTAAGCTAAATGGCTGCAGCATTTTCCTCTTTGACCCAATCTTCCTTAGGCCATGTTGATTTGATTATATGGATGACATCCTCCGGGAGCCCCAAAACTGATGCGCACATGCGAATAAAAAAAAAGGTTTGCAAAAAAAAAAAGTTCTTTTCATTATGAAATCTACGTGGTCATGAGGGTTGAGCAAATGGCACAGAATATGGTTTGGTGAATAATCTAGTCTTCAAGTTCATTTCTTTACAATTTCGTCTTTTTTCGTTTGATTTTGGCATTCTACAACATTGGTATAGTTTTTGTTAATTTTTTTTGTAACTTATGGTATATTTTTGCTCATTTTGCAACTGTTTTGTACGATTTACAGTATGGTTGAAAACTTTTTTTTTTTTGAAATGGCCGAAAATTCGTGCGCGCGCGGATGTCATCCATATAATCAAATCAACATGGCCTTAGGTGTCTTTCAATATAGGTAATATCATTCATAACTACATTTAATGCTGTTGTTATATCATTAAGACTTTTTATTACATTCAATAATGTGATAAAACAACAAACACCATTGAAGATGTTATGCAGACCCTTTTCCTTTGTATGCTGATGATATGAATTTCATGTGTTATGGTTATCTGCATACTTTATGTAATATGTTGGACTGGGAGAGGATTCTAATTTTACCAAGAGATGAACAAAAAAGGTAGTTTCCCCCCATAGATAGTTGTTGTTGATCTTAATCAGAAATGTGGACTGCAGGTCCATCTCCCAGCTGTGAACAGTGGCTGGTAACAGCTAATACAAAGTGCCCCCTATCTCTTACAGATAGTACTGCACATCAGCTAGCAAAAAATTTACCATGACTCGCTGCAGAAAGAAAACATTGCAGTAATATACTTTCTTGAGACACACAAATCTAAATGTAACCAAACATGTACACGTTATGGCATTTGACTCCAATTTACATGTACATACATGTGTCTAAAATTTTGATCAAATGTTCTTGTTACTGGAGTAACAAAATTGGTCAATTTATTACACATCTTGTTTCATTATAGAATACTGATATTTCACATCATGATCACATTCAACATTTTACACAGACATACATCTAGAGTTATCTAGCAAAATCTTCCTGCAATCACTCGTGACTTCTACATACCTACCAGATTGGTCCTGCTACATAGGATATATACAAGAACACAGAACTACTTATGGCATACTCTAACAGCTACATGTATAGCAGTCTACAGTTGAGCTAAGGTTATGGTTAGAGAAGAAAAACAATAAGCCAACTCAATATTTTCTCTTTTGAAACCATAAGGCAAGCATCTCAATAATTATTATCAATAAATCAATATAATAGATTTGATATAATCAAGTCAATCAAACTGTGTAATGATGTCAGCACAACCAAAAATACATCTCATCCTGGTCACTTTAGATTTGACAACACAGTAGAAAATTGTGAAGGTTATTTGTATCTCTGATATAGACTGCTTATATTCCTACACAGATTAAGATATATGTACCATAAAATAAAGGACAGCATCCTTCTTTCAAGTGACATATGAAACATTGTTAGATCTGCTGACAATTTGAGTGGGGCACTGTACCCTTTAAACATGGAAAATGACTTTCCAAACTTAAAGTGACCAGTGTGATTGCATTACACATTACTGTGACAATATACTACTACAGTC
>NW_017803713.1:2288695-2304703 GCF_001625305.1 Branchiostoma belcheri | reverse complement strand
CACACAACATGTCACACGTCAGACAATACGCAACACACAACGAATTATGATCACATGCAAAGCCAAAGTAGTCACCAAAACTGTGCACCATATACATGTACTTTCAATGTACAATGTAACCTTGCCACGGCCATCATGTAATGTTACAGTACCTTGTAGACATTCATATTCTTCTATGTAATAGCAACATTCTAAGCTAAACCTTTATGTACCAGGTGACTTCATATTGTAACATCAGAAATCCTTTCAAGTACACACAGCTCAGATTTATAGGAATTAAAAAGATGCTTTCTGGAGCCTCTACTATATCATTATTAATCCATGTACAGTACTGACAATCATGTACGTCACCTGAGTGATAAATATTAATGTCAAATTACAAAGCCAAAACTACCCCAGCATGCAACCTATAAGCTGACAAACTTTAGCCAAGGAAAAGCATAGGTTTCCTATGGCTGATATCTAGGGCATATTTCCAGCAGTGTACAGTACTTCATGCCACCTGCCCATACCCCTGAACACCATGATGCTGATTGCTGAACAACAATCATAATCGCTAGACTCATTATTCTGACTACAGTTCTACCAGTGTGACTAACACTTTGAGACAGCATCCTGTAGAATTGCATGTCCTTTGGCATGGACTCGTGAGCCGCGGGTCCTTTGCTCACCTTCAACACAAAAAGAAATGGCCGTCGTTGCCATGCAACATGCAGACAACAGAAAAATGGCAAAACGTACAGGGAAATTAAATCAGAAGCACTAACAAAAAACCTCTACTGTGTCGGTTATGGGTAAATAACATGATTATGGTTTAAACTTTTGATTAAAAGGCAAGGAAACTGATGTTCCACGAAAAACTTTTGACCAGTAGAAGAGAAGCTTTGATAAAACATTCTATTCGGCAAGACAGTTTTTGCATGTTGAGTCAAAGTTAAACCATAATCATGTACTTGAGAAGTAATTAAAATCACACTGTATTGACTATAATGGGGCATCTCATGATCACATGCATGCATACATTCGAGACATTCACAATATCATATCTACAAAAAAAGTAAGGTAAAGCAAGGTAAAGCCAACTACATGTAAAACTTTCTCAGCCAAACACAATTATACAGATACTGTGGTAAAACACAATAAGATAAAGATGGTGCAGTAAACTTAGTCCAAAATTTGTTGCTACGTTGGAATTCTGAGATCCAGGCATGCTTACTGGGTTATTTCTGTAGAACACAAAAGCTTCAAACTTCATTACTCACCTTCTATTCAGGTTGATACCAGATGGAAATCAGCAATCTTTTTAAGCATAAGGCCTGCTATATTTTGATTCTATACAGTGCTAACAGACTATTATATTGTTTGCACTCTTACTTCTCGATACAAGCTTGAACAGTCTGTGAAAAATTGCAATAGTATTTAACCTGGAGAAACAGTACACAAGCAGAGGATTAACAAACATTGTGGTTCTACTAAGTTCTAGCCTCAACATCAGCCTTCAACATAAGTTTTCAACTCATAAAACAGCTGAATACAGCTGAATAAGTCTGGTACCCAAGCTGCCTGAGCTGCCATTACAGGCCTTACCTTTGGCAAATTGCCAATCAGCAACCTGCTGGCGTAGTCTCTCAGGTACTTGCGGAACACCCCTGCGAGGTCCACCATGGGCGCCCCCGCACTGAGCTGCGAGCATTGCACCATGCACTTCTTGTAGAACACAAACAGGTCTGCACAGCTGGGCAGCACTGCACCTCCATCCTCACCCTCCACATGTGGGACACCGTGTTCCTTGAAGTCCTGAACAAACCGCTCAATCAACTCAGCTAAGTTTTTTGTCCTGAGACAGGATGTAAACATGCAGGTGTGGCTCAAAACACTGGGAGATGATACCAATGAATGGAGACTGCTTTGGCTTGGCTGGTGTAGTTTGCGCATTGTCGTCTTCCACTTCAAATGGGTTTGTTGACTCCCGTTGCTGCAGTTCCACAAACGGGTTGGTTGAATTCTGGGCCTGCCCTTCTTCCTCAAATGTAATGCCAGTGAATCTCTTGACCAGCAGCTGCTCAAAGTTGGTGGTTCTCTGGATGGCGAATAGGAGCAGCTTGACCTCGATCTCCGCCTTCCTGTTGGTCATGATGCGAGACATCTCCTTCCTGGTGATGTGGCAGAACTCCACAGCGATCCTCTCACTCACCGCCCACTCAGCAGGGAACATGTTCCCAAACTTCTCCTCAAACTCCACCAGTGCTCGTTTCAGCCAGGCATAGCGCCGGTCAATCTTGTCCAGCCAGGCGACATCTTGCCCCTCGTGGAACAGCGCTGCATACTCCTGCAGCTGTAACTTCACAAACCACTTCATCAGGTCACGCTTGACCTTGGGGTCAAGGACATTCACCACCAGACATGCCTCGGCCAGCTGCGCTGTGTTGCTGGGTCCCAGACCTTTCCCACCTTGGGCTGAGAATGCCTCCTCAAAATCTGCCAAGATCTGTTGACCAAGTTCTGTCTGGATCTGTTTCACCTAGAAATGGAAGAGAAATTTATCTTTACTCCTTTTACGAACAGCACCATAAAAGCATGTCTAGACTTATCATTGTATCTTTGTCTTTATTGTGTACAAGTCTGCAGGCTACTCAATCTATGAGATGGCATGTCACTGTCCTATCAGCCTTGTCAAAACAAGCTGGCTACTGGGGAAAATCGCCTGCCCCAGCCTACCTGATCTGCTAGCTGGCCAATCTGCGGGATGCTCATGTACTTGTGGAAGTGTTCCATGACGTTGACCACTCCCTGCAGCAGGTTTGCGACCTCTCCGTACTGCCGGCGGCGAATGAGGGAGTGCAGCGAATCAACGCCCCCTACCAGCATGTGCAGGTGGTTCAGGGTGGTGATGGAGGAGGTAAGATGGCGCTTGGCGTGGTCCAGCTGCTTGATATCACGGGTGATCTCCTTCACCATCTCCTCTGACTTCTCAGCCTGGAGGGGCGCAGCAGGAAAATTACTGAATTAATGTGGTAGACTTTATATAGTACCTTGAGCTGTGACCCAGATGCTGGATTGTTAATCACTATACTATTGTACCGTTATGCTCTCTAAATATTTGTGGTGGTTTTAAGTTCATAATCTCGGTGGTACCTTTTCCATCGCAAATCATCAAACCACAAACAATACAGATTTTCTGTCAGTAATACATTTGTAATACATTGACTCTTTGCCCATCACTAACTTGAAACTCCTCTGTACCCACTACTGCAAAATAATATTCCCCCAAACTTTGAATAGAATTTACAGTATTACAGTACAATACTAACCTTGTCCTTGATGTCCTTGATCCTCTCAAACAGCTGCTGTATGGCCTTCTGTGCCTCCTCCAGGGCCGCCTGCCCATCCTGACTTACGTTGGTCTGACCTCGCACGACCCCTCGGATGTCATCGTCCAGACGACGGATCTTCAGACGGATTCTGTTCACAACCTGCAGAATTTGAACATGGATTGGTCACTGAGGTTTACTGCCAACAGTACCAGTCAGTTTATCTCCCCTTTTCATGAACAACAGCTTTCAAACACTACTGATTCTGCCAAACAGGTTCTGTTCAATTCAACTAAGAATTTCATTTCAACTTTGGGGATGGAGTGCATCAGCTCAGCTGAGCAAGTTGAATTTAGTTGGAATTGGTCACAGTAATGGGGATGTTTTGCATGGTCATCAGTTTATAGGTTGCACATCACAGACTTATTCATAGGAAGGTGAACATGAACAGCCGATATCTCGTAACTGCAGGAACAGGACGACGTTAGACAGGGGATGATCATGACAGGACACTGAGGACAGGATGATCATCAGCTGCTGGAAGGAGCAAGGAACAACGCCCCTCCCCTCACTGTATAAGAAACTCATTGATTAATAATACGTGTATGAGTAAAGACTTTGTGTAATGACTTTAGGTATCATTGATATGGACCCAGCTGACGCAAGGTTCATCCCCAAACCATCATGATTGAAATGTTGACATCACCGATCGTGGAATTTGAATTTTTATGACGGGATCTGTGATAGAACGAGATCCGGCCCCACCTCGTCGATGTTGGCGAGAGATTGCTCCGTGGGGAACAGCGTGTTGATGTACTCCACTGGGTTGAAGTCAGGACGATCCAGAGGGTCGTTGCTCGGTAAGACCTGGTCTATGGCTTGTTGTACCTCCGGTGGGAAGACCAGGAGCGTCGCGAGTTGGTCATCAGCCACATCATCGTCCTCCAGCGACGCCATGATGGCGCTTCTAACCCCTGACCTCTCTGTAGACTAGTCCACATGTATGTAGGTTTTTTTCTCAAAAAGGAGAGGCAAATGGCATGCACACAAAAAATGTCAAATTAAATACAATTTTAAAATTTTGCTGTGATGATTATTATGTATTGTCAGTGAAAGAATGCTCTGTATAGTTTCATATTTTTTCTTCTTTGTAACACCCCTTAACTAGAATGTTCCATTTAGCGACGGAGAAAGATGGAGGTCTGAGCTGTTTCCGGGCGCTACAACCACCTGTCCGCGACGAAGGGTGGGTTTCTACCATCTCCTCAGCTTCAATAGCACTCAGAAGGTACGAAGGCATTTTGTGTGTAAAACTTTACTTGATTTCATTAGTGATCACATTTCTGTGGAGTGTAAAGACGCCTTGACCTTCAGCGAAATTCCCGAGATGTGCGAACGAGCGTTTCAAGTCGCTGCGTCCGGCCTTCATGCACCAACGCTGGCGCGTTTCCAGCGGGCAAAATCGATACTATAACTCATTCCTACATATCCCCACCCAATCAGCAGCGCTGTCGGCAGATTACCGCGTTTGATGGACGACATGCAATCAAAGATTTTACTGTTTCTCAGCCATAAAACGCGGTGTTGCGTGTTTCCGCCCCGTATAATGCCCTAATGGCTTGTTGTTTATTGCAACATGACGTTGACTGCACCAGAATCGTTCGCAAAGTGATCGCTCTACTTCCAACAACCAACATCTATGTACAAATTCATTACGATTATTTGATTTATTGAATGTGTTGTTCACTTTCCTTTAACACCCAGTTGAAATAAATAAAATACATAAAATGCTTAAAATATTGTTTATAGGAGTTTTACAAGACATTGAATAACAAATTTGTGTTCTTAACTATCCATATAACGTTACATGTACTTGTATTCAGTTATTGAAATAAGCTGCCTACAGTAAAAAGAGGGACACATGGGCATATCATCTTGATAAATTATTACATCAGGTACGTACACAGCAACGGCAAAGATGCTGCGTTACAAAGAGGTTCTTTGTCAGAAGTGCAGAAATAGTGAATATTTGAAATTTCTCATCTTTCACTTTTTAAGTTTCAGGTCCATGCAGTGTTGAGGAGACACCTGGTCGTGTTCTGCCTTGTGGTATAATAATTGACCTGACTTGACCCCATGATGTCCAGCCATGCTGTTCTACCAGGTGTCTGATGACCCCCCAGGACAGGCTGCAGGCATGGCAGAGAAGTGCAAGGTCAGAATGATTAGCAGTATCTTCATACTGCTGCACTCTGTTGATTTGGAAAGTTCTATTCCCATCTTCTCAAAAAGCTCAATGTTGCAAGCCATACATTTTACACTTGTTATTTGATTCACAGTTAAGTTTAACATGTTATCTGGAAAAACACACTTCTTTCTGTACCTGTATTATGAAATCTTTAATTCTATCAATTTTATTGCAAAGATATGTATTCATCACACATCTACATATTTATTGCCTCTAATAAAGGGGGCCATCGAGTGGAAAATGAATATTCCCTAATAATGTTTGATGAGTTATGAGGGGGTTTGCCTCCTGGTGAAATGACTAGATCATGTCCATGTACCGCAGAGGAGGCTGCTGTGTGAGAATTAATCAGTATCCACATCTGTGTTCCAGACATGTGGCTGCAACTGTGGAGGCCAGGGGTAAATACCATTTTCAATGATCTTAAATTTATTTCACCATTTTCTTGTAAAGTACATTGCAGTGATTTTCTGCAAAGTTGTGCATTCTAGGCATAGCAAACATATACAGACTAGTAGGCCATGAAATGACTTGTTTATATACACATGTATCAGTAAGTAAATGCATTATATACACCATTACAATAACAATTTGAAAATCAACATTTCAAGCAAGATATTCAGTTGAGAAGGAATAACAATGAATATCATACGCATAAAAGATTTGGTGAAAATCCTCTTTAAGAAATTACCATTTGATGTGAAAATGAAACAAACTTTATTGCCTTATTGCTGTAATTACCTCTCAAGTGAAACTAGCAATAAAGTTTAGATCATGAAATAGTGTCACTGTGACAATGTCCCCTGCTGCAGTGCCAAGTACCGTGAGCAGGCGGAGGAGATCAGGAAGAGGATGGTGTACTCCAGCCACAGGATTGAGGTGATGGAGTCGGAGTTCCTGGAGATCCGGGAGAACCTGGAGGATGAGCTGAACGACACGGCCGAGGAGCTGCAGGCACTGAAGGACAAATTCTACAGGTACATCCCACCACCAGCCATCCTTATCAAAATGTCAGATATGGAAGTGTTATATATATATATATTATGAAAGATTCTTCTTCTCCTAACTTCTTAATGAAGTACCAATCAATCCCTTCCCTTCCCACCTATAGGCTGGAGAGAAGCCATAAGTCCCTGCAGAGGGTGAATCAGGACCTGGAAGAGAAGCTGCTTTCTATGGTAAGGCCTCCAATCAATGCAAGAATGAACAACACACTAATTGATAAAAATGACAGAATAAAAGACATGTCAGTATGGATTAATTCAGTTATTATTGAAGTTGTGTAGACCATGGTTTTGAATATTTCTGGCTCTGTCCCTGCCAGGCTGCACAGAGTGAGCGTACGAAGGCCTCCCTGAACAGAGACATCCTGGAGATGACAGAGAAACTGATGAACACCAGGCTGGCTCTCAACCAGCTGGAGGAGTCAAACGTGAGTCTGTTACCATGGCAACTATGACAAATACAGCCAAGGAATGAAACATTTATTACCCAAGACAAGGACATCTATAGCACAAGTTGATTAGTATGGGTTTTCAGCTGGGAGGGTTCAAAGCTTTATCACTTCTTCATGCAATGTTAACAATGCACCTCTCAGGATTCTGTCATTCTCCGTGTCTTGTTGTGTTGTCTATAGGACCGCTATCGGAAGGAGTGTAACTTGGCAGCCCAGCTACTCCAGTGTAATCCTCACAACTTTGTCTCTCCAAAATTCAGCTCAGTAAGTAGTCAACCTTTCATTTCTCACGTATTATGAGGAAAAATATATTTAACTTAAGTCAAAAGAACTTCGTGCTACATCATTTGTATGTTGCTGGAAGGTTTGAAGTCTTGTAAAACCATTTAGTATCTCCCATTAAATTTTGTAAGGATAAAAAATAATATGTTTCTTTGGTTATTAGACATTTTAAAGTAGAAGGTCAAGAATCAACAAATAAAGATGTTTCTGTGTTGTGACTGCAGCTCCCCCCAGAGCTGCAGGAGAGACTGCAACAGCACATGGAACAGGTCACCAAGAACCACAGGAAGGCCAAGGTTTCGCAGTCTGCCCCTGGCGCACCGGAGGACGCTGTCATCCCTACTGCCGTCCTGGCTGAGGTGCTCCAGAAGCCACATCCGGTTTGTTTGTTTGTTTTCAGATTTACAGTATTACTCTTCCTGCACTTTGTGCCCTTAAGCACTTACAATTATGTACAATGAACATTACTGATTTACCTAGAGTCCATCCATATTAAATCTGATAACACAAAACAATAACAGTTCTTTCATATCCATCTTTAAAGGTCCGCACTGTCCGTGGTGTGGGGGCACGGAGAGAGAAGATCCTGTTTGATGCCTGTGTACAGACCAACCCAGAGGACATCGATCAGGGACAGGGGAAAGTGATTAAAGCAAAACCACTACGATTCACAGCATATGGCGTGGATATGGGGAACACAAGAGAGACTCCAAAAACAACAGAAACTGAGAAACCCACAGGAGAGTGGCAGCCAATCAGGCTCACTGAAGGCCAGGCCGCACCCACGACCTCCAAAGATACTCTAAAGGTCAGAGCCTTCATGCCCATATCAAGAGGCAAGGACACAGGGCAGAACCTGGAGCAGAAACCCCGACAAACACAGGATGTTCAGAGGCCCTCTGCTCCTGCTCCACAGCTGGCCCAAGGTGGAGATGCTGGACGTAACGTACAGAAGCAACTCCTCGAGAACATCAATGGCAAGTGGGAATCACAAGAGGGAGCTGAGGCCAGGAAGGTTTACTTAAGGGCAGTAGGATCATCACATTCAAGTCCAACCAAAGCAAGAAAGAAGGAAGCAGAGCAGGCTTCAATAGGAAGTACCAAAGGCAGGGCTAAAAAGATAGGACCTGCTACAGAAGAAACAGAACCACTACTAGATGGTAAGTACTGTGAGTCTTCAGATGGTGCCAATGCAACAATCAGCGTCAAAAGACAAAAGATCCCTTCTTCCATGTCTAAAGGGATGAAGTCAGAAGCAGACCAGACACAAGCAGGAAGCAAAAGACTGAGAGTTAAGAAGACTGGACCTGAAGGTGAAGATGGAGAGGAGACAGAACCACTGCTTGAAAAGGGTGCAGAAAGAAATGGTGAACCAGGTGGTAAAAGTCATGTTAAGAAAGTTCATCCTCAAGCCAAGACATCCAGAGACATAAAGGCAGAGTCAGGATCGACCTTTGAAGGTAGTACAAAAGGAAAGACCAGAAAAACTGCATCTGTCTCTGAAGAAACTGAGCCACTACTAGAAAGGGATGATAATAGACTCTCTGAAGATGATAGTACAGATTCTGTGTCGTTTCCTCAAGCAACAGATCTAGAGCTGAGCACAGCAGCAAGCAGAGCTAAAAAGACTGCCTCTGTAGCAGAAGAAACTGCACCACTACTGGAAGATAGCTGTGAGAGAGCCTGTGAGCTGACTGATGATTCCATTGTTGAAGTTGAGGAGAAAAGACCTTCAACAGGTCACTCTAAAGGGATGAGGCCAGAACAGACTATAGCCATGACTGGCAAAGTCAAGATTAAGGCAACTGATCCAGTGGTGGAAGAGAAGCCTCTCATTGACCTTGAAAGTAACATTGAGGCACAGGACAAAGCCTTTGGAAGAGACCATTCTACACAGGCTGAAGGCCCGTCCTCGTTTTCAGAATCCACAGAGATGAAACCAGAGGCAGACCAGGCACATGTAGATAGTACTACCCTGAAGACTTCATCTGGTGCTGACCCTCAAACCTCAGATCTTTCTCAGACGAAAAGTCCTACTTCTGCTCCTGAAAACAAAGATGCCAAACCACCTTCTGAGTCAACAACACAAGCTACACAACAATCTGGAGCCAGACCAAAGAGCACAGTTAAAAAGGCAGGTGGAACTAAGGTGAAGAAAGTCACAAAAACCGGAGCCAAGAAAACTGGAACCAAGAAGAAAGCGAAAACAACCATGGTAAGTGGTGAGAAGCAAGACAAGGCTAAAGAGAACAGCAGTCCCACCCAGGACAAACAGAATGGTAGTCCAATCCAGGAAAGAGAAGGGGGTTCAGATGAGCCTGAGTCACAGCAGCATCTAAAGGATGACAACACTGTCAGCAAAGACAACAGCAATGTTAGTGAGGCAACACAGAAGTGTCCTCGTAAGGACTCGCAGACTGTGCAAGGACTACACAAAGATACTGAGCAAAATACTGAAGAAGAAAACAAGGGAGCAGAAAGCAAGCAAGAAGGAAGCCCAGATAAGGACTCTGTAGAAGTTACACCAGTTAGCCACCATGCAGAGGAGGGATCAGAAGAAGCACAGAGTGAAGAAGAGGAAAGGGCACAGAGACGACGTAATAGTCTGGAGGCTGCACAGCTCGCAGGAAGTTTGTTGGACTTCTGAGAAAACAATCCATATGTGGCTAGATGAGATGACTGAAGCTGCACATTGGATGACATAGTCAAGACCGTCATGTATCAGGCTTTCAATGATATCAAATAAGCATGGGTAGTATGTAAGATACAAAGGTATAGATATTGACAAAACAAATGTTTGTGAAGAGTTTGAAGCACTGTGTAAGTGATCCAAACAACTATGCAAGATGTTTTATGCTGTGTGCTAGATCTAATATATTATTAGATAGTATTAAATGGAAAAATAACATACAGTTAAGAAGTTTAAGTGTCTAGCATTGTGTTTGAAAGCCAGTCTCTGCATCCTCTCAACCAGGGAGGAATCCAGATTAGGGTGAGATATAAAGATGCATCATTATATCTAAAGATGCATCTTTTATACATCATGTGACTGAATTTTATTTCACAAGTTGCCTACACTTGTCACCAGGCTCACGGTTATCTGGATTCCAAGGTAATTGTGTTCCTTTAGGTTACAAATCACTTCAGCACAACTTTATTCTTTTATTGTTCATTGCATAGTTGTTTATGATCATTAGCTAATATTGACATTTACTTGGAATCTTTGATATGTAGGAAGATTGACATCATTGTTGTATACTTACTTATAGCTTCAATGTTGAAAATAAGTTGTATATCATATGTATATTTTTGACAATCAAGTACAATCAGTGATTCTGTGGAAAGTGCCCAAATGTTTTCCACTTGCTTGTCATACATTTCTGTTGTGCCAAGCTGACTTTAAGAACTTAATGTATATTTTTGGTGCTTTGAATTGACTTTTAGTCTGCAATTGTGAGATAAGCAAATAACTGTAGCTATACTTGCAAATATAGTATATAGTCTAAGATATACTCAGATCACAGCTTCTTCCAGCAGAAGTTATAGTTATTCAGTATTTATTGAATGAAGCTCAACATATCATTTAATTTCACAGATTTTGTATGGAAAATAGGATGACAAACTGGACTTGTTGCATGCAGCAGTCAGATTCATTCTGATGCACTCATCACTGCCACTACATCAGAGTTGTAAGCTACACTGTTGGCTGAGATATTCTCACATAAATATATACAGAACATACAATCAACTACGTTATAGGAAGAAGTGAATGTATAGAGATGATGTGAATTTTGGAAACTGTACAATCGTTCTGGGAAATCCAAACTCAAGTTAATTAATATGTCTACACATAACCTGCTTGACATGCACATGGATTCCTTGTGATATTCAGTCCAATATAATATAATATACAGAAATGAATAAACAAGTAGTAAATTTATCAAAGCTAGCTATGCACTACAAGGTGTGGCAAAATCATGTAACTTTCCTCTTATTGTAGTCTATTAAGTATTGAAAATATTGAGATTTGTCTTGTTTTTGGTAGGTCTGAATGCCATGTGATCTGAAAGTGGACTGTTGCACTGTGAAATAAAGTGAAACATATAACTTGGTTTCCCCAAAGCACTTCATTATGGTATTTGAATGGTACTAGTATTTAAATGATAATGGTAAGTACAGAAAAACTATGACATGTGGAGATCATTGAGGCAAACTAGATGTATCCCATGTACCTTCCAAAAGAAATATTACAATGTCACTGTGCTCATGTCATTGAGATTTCATTCTTATCACCCCTCAAAATTAGACTCTAGAGTAAAACCATTGCAAAACAAGGTATTTTTGCCCTTCTTCTGCATCAGATTGTTTGTCTGGGGGATGTCATCAACACAATCAAGATTGTGGCCCTTTATATACAGTGCTGACCAACCAATTCAAATATCATGCATTGGCCAGTGCACTTATCAAAGAGAATGTGTGAAAAGTACTGGATACACAATAAAATGCAGATAAATATTGCATCCTTAACCAGAGGTAACATTTCAAACACAAGAATGTGTCTGTTGACTTATTAGCCAACAGAAGAATGCACAACAATGCCAGTGTAACTTTACCTTTGCTTTCATCAGTTTTTGCTATTGAGCAAATAACCACTTCCACAATTAATAAAATATAAAACTATACCTACATTTTGTCACTTTCTTGTAGGGGCACATGAACTTACGTTTGAAGATAACACTGGATCAATGTTTGATTTTTTGCTAAATTACTAATGCATTCAAATCTCAACCAACTTACCAGTACTCAACATTCCATTTGAAATTGTTTACTGGAGACAACACGAAGAATTCACACAAAGCAGAGAAACACAAGGCTACAACATGTACCGGTATATGTATCAATGTCCAGCTTTTGTTTCATCACACTCTGATCATTAATAAGGAGTAAGAAAAGAAAACTTGCATATGTTGACTTCACTGCATTTGAAACATGCTTTACAAGATGCATCCCTGGTCATTCATTCTACTCCTGGTACAAAATGTAAGGTACCACTCATGCAAGATAGGTTTTTCAAAACAAATGAACAATTTGATGTTGCATTTCAAAATCTGTTCAACAGTCAATGAAATTTTGGTCCAAGTTTAAAAACAGTATTAACTGGCTTCACAAATTATCATTCCATTGACTTGTCAAGTATTCACTTTTCAGTATTGAGACAGCTTCTTTTCAGAATGCAGCTTACTGGATGCCACATTGACAAAATACTTGTCGATGAAACCTTTAAAATTCTCCCAAATCAAAAAGTTCATTACAACTACATCTTGATCACAGACTACTTACAGTTTAATTGTTAACATTAGAAAAAATATTTGCTAAGATTTATCAGTAAATCTTACATTTTCCACTGACTACACATAACAGTAGACTGAAAGCAAGACAGACACTTAACATTACCGTTGAAAAAAATCTTGCTAGACATACAGGCTAATCAATTAAAAATCTGAACACACACATAGCCTACACATCAAAGTCTAATTTAACATATGTCAGTACATGTACAGTCCTACCATGGATTATGTGATAATGGTGAAATGAGCTCTGCATCAGGCCACAACAATAGGATTAGTTGTTTCTTGTTTTATTTCTTTTAGTTGAAGCATGAAAACTACAACAAATTTCTAAACATTCCTCCTACACCTTTTCATATCTCTCTAATAACTAAGTATAATCCTCAAAGCCATCTGAAAAATTGGCCTCCACTATTTTTAAATCTAAAAATCAAAGAGCCAACTGATCCTGTTGGAGCAGCCCTAGGAGAATGTGATGTTCACTGCCAAACGGAGACCTGTCCGCTCCAGCTGCAGGTAGCCAGGGTGGAGCTCAGGACAGGGTGGGACTTCACATCCGTACACGGGTTTGGGTATACGTTCAGCTCGCCTGCAGTCTCCCCGGAGTTGAAGTTGAAGTAGAGCACCTTCCCGTCACCGCTGCCAGTCACAATCATCTGTCCATCAGGGGTAAACTCACAGCCGATCCGATACCCCTGAACCTACAACATCAGAACAATGATCAGTTAAAACATGAGCATTACTTTAAGTTTGAACTTGATATAATATGAAAAGCTCAAGTCTTACAGGTTGTTTAATGTAACTGCCATTGTTCCATGGCTGCAAACTGCTGTGTCATGCCAGGTAGCAGTTAGTTACACCAGCGAGGCCAGGTAAAACAGAAACAAAATTTCTCACCTTGTGTCCTTCAAAACGGACAGTCTTGTCCATGGCATATGGGCGAGATGTGGAGAAGAGGGCGATGTAGTCTCCATTTGTCTGGGCGATGAAGTTTGGCTCTGAGGGATGGACAGCCAGAGAAGGGCAGCTGTATCGCTCCTGGAACACAAGACAGCTTTATGTTTACAACTGAAGCACAGAGTGGGAAACTACATCAAAAGATCGAACTCAGTATTTTCCCTGTCCATTTCCAGGTTTTTTTATATCAGCAAAAAAAAAATGATTATGTTTACATCATCTCATTTTGTCTGTCTGTATCTGTATCTGTATAGCCGGTATAACCGCCTTTCGGCGTAACACACCAGCTTCGCAGGCACGCGGCGCGGCGGCAGCTGGTTATATTACACCGATCGACTTGTTACACCTAACCCTTGAACTTCTAGCTCTAGACATTGTTTAAAGCTATCCATTGACAATGCCCCTACTGTACTTGGTGACAGTGAGTTCCACTCTGCGATAGTTCTAGGAAAGAATGAATTCTTGAACACCTCGATCCTTGGTTGATAACTCTGGTACTTGAATGCGTGGCTATTTCTTGTTCTCTTCTGGGCTGGTATTAGGTACTTAGTAGTTGGGACATCCACCAGTTTATTAGTCATTTTGTACATCATGCATAGTCTAGACATCTTTCTTCTGTCTTCCAGGGAGGTCCACTGTAGGTTTCTTTTCATTTCCGTGACACTAGCCCCTCTTACATAGTTGTTCATACAGAATCTTGCAGCTTGATTCTGTACCCTTTCCAATTTGTCTTTGTCTTTCTTTGTATATGGATCCCATACTGTCGCAGCGTATTCTAGGTTCGGTCTTACAAGTGACGTGTATGCAAGTGATTTTACTCTAGTTGGACATGCCCACAGATTACGTTTAATCACTCCCAATGTCTGTTTCGCCTTAGTTGTGATATTATTAACATGTGCACCCCACTTCAGTCCGCTTGTCAGCGTGACGCCCAGATACGGATGGATTTTTGTGGTTGCTAAAGCCTGACCACAAAACTGGTAGCTAGTTGCATGCGGTGTTCGTTTGTTTGTTATGT
Organism: Branchiostoma belcheri; assembly: GCF_001625305.1. NCBI lineage: Eukaryota > Metazoa > Chordata > Leptocardii > Amphioxiformes > Branchiostomatidae > Branchiostoma > Branchiostoma belcheri. Next base: position 2,290,083 of record NW_017803713.1, on the reverse strand, counting down.
GCATAATGTAGCATTTTTCGGGATTAAACTTTTCGGGATTAAACTGCATGAGCCATTTGCTTTGCCATTCTTCCAGGGTGTTCAGGTCTTTTTGGAGAAGTTGTGAGTCGGTCTGTGTAGAAAGCTCTACATACAATAGACAGTCATCGGCAAATAACCTCACATTTGAGTCAAGCTGATCTGGTAGGTCATTTATATACAAGAGAAAGAGCAATGGCCCCAGGACGGTTCCTTGAGGGACCCCAGACGCTACTTTAACTGGAGCCGACGCCTTCCCTTCAACCACTACTGTTTGCTCCCTGTTGGTCAGGAAGGCCTTTAACCAATTCAGCGTAGGGCCTTGGATTCCATAATACTCCAGTTTTGAGATGAGCCTGCCATGGGGGACTTTATCAAAGGCTTTAGTGAAATCAAGTATTGCTAAATCCACCTGCCGTTTACTGTTTAGTGCGCCAACTACGTCATGGACTGTTACAGGGGTTTTTCTAGAAAAATCTGGCATGAGGGAGCGGTATCACGGCGAGGGAGCGAAGCGACCGAGGGGGGGTTGGTGCGGAAGGGGGGTATCCCCCCTTCCGCCATGTGAAGCCTTTGAAAATTTGAAGTTGAAATGGGACAGTTTGAGGTTACTTGAGGGGGAAAATTTGAACTCTTTCATTGTATGTTTCTTTGAAAATAAACAACTATGATTGTGAAAAAGGTCTGTTTACTTGGATTTTACAACACCTTCAAAGGCTATTTTAGCTTGCACAAAATTTACAATATGCTAGATACAGTGCTCAATACAAATTTCCAGTACTATAATGGATGTAAAAGCCATAGGAGAAGGATAGATAGACTAAAATAATTCAATGTTTTTTTGTCAATATCTTTCCTAAATTTCTATTCATGCATTGCATATTTCCTTTATAAAATATAAGTACAATCAACAGTACACACAATGTGCAAATCACCCTCTATACACTTAAAACAATTAGTGATCAATGTTACTAGTAGCTCCAGATGACAACATTGGGTTTGCCACAAGCTCAACCCTTTCCCATGGCAAAGTTGCAACTTGCAACAAGCTGCTACAAACTCAGGTCTCATGTTTCACTTCAGAGCCTGTTCTATAGTATGCAAATGAAGGAGGCTTACTTGTAGTCTTTGGGCAAGTTCTCAATGAACTATGTTTGCTCCATTCAGACTTTTACTACTAGAGCTAAATTTTCATGTTTGTGGTAAGATTTTGGAATTTCCATGAGAGAAACATAGTTTGTAATGCTAGAATACATTGTTATGTGGTGTTGTTTTTGTATTTTTACTGGAAAAAGATAATTTTGAAAAAGACTTAGGCTTCAATCTGAAAAATTGATATGAGGGCGCTAGCTTGTTACATGAGGGCGCAG
>NW_017803713.1:2260101-2288675 GCF_001625305.1 Branchiostoma belcheri | reverse complement strand
GCTATGTTTTGGGTGAGCCATGACTCTGTACCTGCTACTATATCTGGCTTGTAAGTGTCAACTACTGTCGCCAGTTCAGCTGTTTTGTTCCGCACACTCTGACAGTTTACTAGCAGAAGTTTACTTTTAGATCTCTTGTGACTATGACCCCTCGTTTGAAAATTACCCTGCTTTGATTTAAGTGGAGTGGATGTAGCCGTTGGGATTTCGTCTGGTAAACTTGAGTCCGAACTCAGCGTGTCAAATGAGTTTACTGAATGGAATGTTTCATCAGTGATATCGAATATGGCCGATGCCAATATGGCCGATTTGTCAAACATTTACAGAGTGTTGAAAGTGACTTTTGAGTTATCTTCTATACATTTGATATACTTCACCTGTATCTAATAGATGGTTACCGGTAAATGCTCATAAAAAGCCTTACATCCCTATAATGCCATATTATTAAGACAGTAGGAATTGTCTTACATGAAATATCTGGTTGGACAGCTTGGCTCCGGAGTTGAAGTCCCACACCATGATCGTCTTGTCAGCCGAGTCTCTTGCCACAACATCGGCACTGCTGAGGAACGAGCTCCCGCTCGGAAAGAACGCCAAGTCCAGAACAGAACCAAACTTGCATTTAAAATCTCGAACAGCCTGACAAGATCAAACATTTGAATGTGTAAGCAAATGTACTGTACTACAGGTAGTTTTGAAACTGTAACAATCACACAGAAAATGCCGAGATCAAATAAGGCAAACAGAGATGGTAGACATCACATCCTTACCCACACTACTTGGCAACCCTTCCTGACCCAAACACAAAAATACTAGCAGCAGCATTACAGATGTATGGCAATACCCCAATGCGTACATTGGAAAACAAAAAATACACAGACAGACAAGCCACACCTTCCCTGGGATGAAGCCATGATCTTACCTTGCCCGTCCTGCTGTCCCAGGCCTGTATGATGTCTGTGGACCCAGTTAGGAACAGGTTGTGTTCCTGGGGATGGACTCGTACAACTGTCACAAAATTGGAATGGGGGAATGTTGACACAGTCTGACCTGGAAAACAATACATACTGTTAGATAATGGGGCATGTGAATGTGATACAGATCAATGAAATCCATGTGTATCTTCTTTGTCTTGTTAGGCCAGATAAATGCAATGTGATCGGTGATATCTTGTAGATAGATCATTTTCCAATAGACATTTGATGATACATGGTTTATTTTTAATTCTCATCACAACGTCTACCTCCATGTCCAACTAAACCAAATACCGGTAAACAAAACAACATAGAAAAAGGGATATTTTATCAAGTAAGTGTGAATCTTCAAATACATGACCACTAACCACTAAGTCACAAGTTGAAATGTTGGGCTTCTAACTCCTCCATGCTACCCAACACTGTTCCAGTGTGTGTGTGTGTGTGGTTAGGGTTAAGGTACACTGTAGCCTGTGTACCTTTGGTGATAAGACATATTTGGAACAAATTTGGTGCCAAAAAAGCTACCTTAGCATTTTTCTCACCTGTCTGTGGATCAATAAGCTGAGCTGTTTTGTCAAAGCTGCAGCTCAGCACTTTCTTGTCTGTAGTCCACGCAGCCATCTTCACTCCTGCCCTGTGATTGGTCAGAGTTCGAACACACTTGGCATCTCCAATGGCATCCCAGACTCTGACAGTCCTACACATGGCGAGGAAAAATAGACGTCATAGTCGGTCATTAAAAAATGATGATCTAGATTGGAACTCATTATCATGAAATATGGTAAGGGTCTTTTTGTTGAATTGATTTGGACAATGCTTTGGAGTAGGATATGTCTCTTTAGTCATTTGACAAGTCATTTGATGTCACAAGATAAAGTACTGGTATGGCTTATGATGCTAACATCCTCATATATATAGTTTATGGGTATGATTATGCCATTCTTCAACAAGCACTACTGACTCCATAGTCTGATTTTTAGCCTCCAAACTGCATTGTCACCCTTACCTGTCCATGGAGGAAGACAGGAGAAGATGGCTACAGTCGGCCTTGCACCACTCCACAGTGTTCACCGGGCCTGTGTGGCCCTGCAGATCAACAAGTCTTTTCTCAGGAATCCTGCTGTGCACAGCCTTCCCCAGGGCAAACACAATTTTGGGGTATGGTTCAAATATATCCTGTACTGCGGCCATGGTTGTGTCTTGTAGCACCATGCCTGTGGGGCTGGGGTTAGTAGGCGACCCGTCCGGCTCTAGCCTGGCACGTTTGGGTGTGTAGGGACGAATACCAGGTCCACCATCTGGTGGAGAGAATTGGGAGTCATTGGAGGACATTCTCTTCATCCCACTGCCCTGTCCCTCAGGGGATCCAAAGTTCTGCTGCGACCAGTTCCCCCCTCCTTGGTTGTGTCCCTGAAACTGAGGTGGTGGTGGTGGACCTCTTGGTCCAGGGGAAGGGGATCCCCTTGGTCCAGGAGGGGTAGGTCCTCTTGGCCCTGTAGGAGACGGTCCCCTGGGCCCTGCAGATGGGGATCCTCTTGGGCCAGAATGAATGGACTCCTGCTCCCCTCTCTGTTCCCACTGCTGCTGGCCACCTTGGCCCTGAGCTTGTCGTAGATGGGATGAAGGTTGAACTTGGATGTCAAACAGAGATGGAGGGTTACCCTGGTGACTGCCTCCTCCTCCTGGAGGAGCTGCAGGATCCGGGAGCAGTGTTTTTGAAGTGCCCTCCTGGCCATCTGTGGTTTCTGATCCCCACTTTGTTCTGGACTTGGGTTGGTTCTGAGAATCACTTGTGCCTGTGCTACGGGGGGTCTCCCAGCGACTTTTCCTTCCATCCAAGTCTCCACTAGGTTTGCCCTGATCCCCATGTGAAGATGGGCCACCAGAGAACCTACTCCCTCTTCTCTCTTGCTGACTGTCACCCTGTCTATCTCTGGAGTCATGACTGAACCTGCTGGGGCGGCCATCTCTGTCTGATCTGCTGTCTCGATCTCTTCCCTCCCTTTCCGGCCTACCGTCCCTGCCAGACCTGTAGGGTGGTTGGTTTCTGTCTCGGCCCCATGATGACCCCCTTGAGTCATCGTCTTGTCCAAACCTGCTCCTCCTTCCCCCTCGGTCGTCCCTCCCTCCCCTGCCACCCCGTCCACCCCTGTCCCCCCGACCTCCTCGTTCACCTCTGGGCCCTCTTCCTTCTCTGCCATCATCACTGTCCTGATTTCCTCGTGACAACTGCTGCAGTTTGTTGAATCCTAAAGGAACGTAGTTTGCATTTCCCTTTTCATCTGAGCCTTTCTTTTTGTCTTTCTCTGATGGCGTGGGCCGTGAAGCTAGATGACTAGATGAAGCAGTTTGTGGAGCCTTGGACTCAGCAATCATCTTGAGCCTTTCTGCCAAGCTAAGAGCAGGTTTTGGTTTCTCCTCAGCAACTGGCTCTTCCTTCTTTTGAGGCTGTTCCGACTCCGGATCTTCCTCCTGATCATCCTGATCTTTGGGCCCACGGTTATCTCTCTGCCAAGGCTGTCCACTCCACCTGCTGTCTTTTCCTTCCTCTATAATTGGAGCTCTTCCCCTTGGCCCCTGTGGGCCAGGGTGTCGTGGCCTCTGGCTTGAATCCATTGGTCCAGGGAACCTCGATCTTGGTCCCTGATCCCCTGCTCCAGGGTTCCGTGGCCGTTGCCCCTGCTCCATGAGCCGAGGTCCTTGATCTGCTGAACCTGGAAACCGTGGCTGCTGTCCTTTATCCATCGGTGGGGGGTGGCGGGGTCGCTGGTCCATACCTCCGGGATGCCGCGGACGCTGTCCAAAATCCATAGGACCAGGATGCCTGTGCCGCGGTCTTTGATCCATTCCACCGGGATGCCGTGGTCTCTGGTCCATGGGTCCATGATGTCTTGGCCTTTGCCCTGGGTCCATTGGCCCTCGTGGACCACGTGGCCCATGATCCATTGGCCCAGGATGCCTCATCCGGGGTCCCTGGCCCATTGGAGGGGGATGACGGTGTCTCGGGCCATCCATGGGGCCACGGTGACGTGGGCGTTGCCCATGATCCATTGGGCCCATGTGCCTCATCCTCATCCTTGGGCCCTGGTCCATGGGGCCAGGTGGCCGTTGGCCAGGGTGCCAAGACTGCTGCCAATCTGGCCTTTGCCACTGATCCTGACCATTCAGTCCGGGTGGAGGGCCATGTGGTGGTGGCCCTTGTGGTGGTGGCCCCTGAGGAGGTGGCTTCTGTCCTGTGTCGCTTGTTACAGCTGGCGAAGGAGTCTGATAGCTGCCTTGCTGCTGGGTTTGTTGTTGTTTTTGTTGTCCAGTCTGTTCAGCAGTACCTTGCTGTTGTTGTTGCTGCTGCTGCCAGTTCTGCCATTGTTGACCCCATTGGCCCCACTGACCCATTGCCATGTTAGGGTCCTGATACCCCTGCCCTGCATAATACTGGCTCCATGCCTGTGGATCATACTGCTGGTAGTTCCACATGTTGTTCCACATCATGTTGGGGTCCATGTTTGCCTGGCCAGAGCTGGTGTCCTGCGAGCCAGCATGCCCCTGCCCAGCTGCACTAACCTGAGAATCTACGCTAGACGACGTTGCAGAGGTGGTTTGCGATTCAGACACTGATGTCTTTTCCTCTGGTTGTTGGCCGGTGGTAGAGGGTGAGGTCAGCTGGGCTGGTGGTGCACCTGTTGGGAGAGGGGGTTTCTCTGAGGGGGGTCCTGAGGGAGGAGGGGGCTGGGGAGTTACATCTGAGGTTGATGATGCAGTAACATTAGTGGTAGATTGTCCGACTGAACTTGTGAGTGGTGGAACAGGAGGTGGCTGCATGGATGCCTGTGTACCGTACTGTTGCTGCTGTCCGTACCCGGCATAGTAGTTCGCCCACTGTTGATAATCTCCCCATTGTCCGTAGGCCTGTGCGTACTGACTATAGTCGTACCCTTGCGGCCAAGTCTGCCCATAGCCTTGCTGGGCGTAACCCATCGCCTGCCAGTCATTTGAATATCCTGTCGGATTCTGAGCCTGGACATTGGTACTCTGGGTGACCTCTGCTGCGGCCACTTTGGCCTTCTTCCCGCCAGACTTGGAAGAAGCTCGCTTTGCAGATTTGGCTTGTCTTGCCGCGGAAGGTGGCCGCCCCTCCTCCTCGTCTGAACTGGAGCTCTCGTACTGTACAAGCGCGTTCATCGCAACAAACTCACGACCAGACGTATTCCCCAGAAATCAGAGGTCTTCTAGACAGTTGTTTTCACTGGATGTGTCCAGAATTGGTGCGGAAAAATCCCGAACACAAGTCGTCAAAATCGCCTGTCCATCACGGACGCCGCCATGATACTGCACACGGTGCATTGTGGGTGGGCTTACGATTTACTACAAGATCAAAATGGAAGAAACTATTCTCCAATTTAGGGATAGTATAGAATTATTTCTACAAAAGATTTCACCAACATAAAACTAAAAGGCCAAAAACAAATGCATTTATGAAGACTATTTAAAAAAATTATGTTGTAAAGGACAATGTGTTCTATCATACGGCCATTTATCAAACTCAAACCAGATATGTAATACATATTCACCTAAAAATTTAACATAGTTTCTTCCACCGGCACTTATTGCATGAGGCTTGTAAGAAGCAGTGCCCATGAGTGCTATTCTGGATATTACGGTGTGTGGAAGTCTTCTTGCCTTATGTTTCGAGCTTTTCGGTTGTGTTTCATTGTAAGCCGTCTCATTTCCATTGTTTTTTCTCATGATCTCCCACTAGCACGTGAAGAAACCCGGTGTTGAAGCGTCCACCTTGCAAGAGGGGAGCACGTTGTGAAATTTCATCACTCAATATGGCAGAGGAAGCAGTTCCGGGTGTGGAGAACCTGAAGCTTCAGGATGGACAGATCCCACCAGAGGAGGAGGCTGAGGACCAGCTGATCACGCCATGGGAAGTCACGTCAGGAAGCCAAAAAGGTGTCAACTATGACAAGCTAATCGGTAAGTTTCTCTCCCTCTCTCTCTCTCTTTCTCTCTCTCTCTCTCTCTCTCTCTCTCTCTGTGTGTGTTAGGCTTGTTGTTGCAGTCAGGAGGATTTTGTCAATTTGAAGCAGGAGACCTGACATTTTAGATATTAGTATGATTTCTTCACAACCAAAAAATTGAAAATTGAAATTTTCTTTGTACAAAATATATAAAAGAAAAAGAAGAGGCTCCTCCTCAATATAGTTTTTGTATTCTCACATATCTCTGCCTGTAGCCCAGTTTGGGAGCACAAAGATTGAGCAAGACCTGATTGACAGGATTGTGAGAGTGACAGGAAAGCCAGCCCATCATCTGCTGACTAGAGGCATGATCTTTTCACACAGGTGAGCACAGCTTTCTGAAACTGTTTAACGTCACATCTTTGTGATATTGTGACACTATGATTGATAGTATGAACATCAGTTATGGCTAGCAACCAACTGTGGACTGATTTACATTTCCTACATGTGATCATGAAGCGTCAGACCATTTTCAACTCAGACCAGTAACCTTGCACCAACACCATTGACCATTGTTATGACTTAGGACCCAGGTGTCGATCCACCCTGGCCTGATGAGCATTCAACCTCCTTGGTCTGAGTTGACAATGGTCCAACTCGTCTAACATCCTTCCTGCAGTTGTGCATAGTGAGGAACAATTATGTTACAATACTGTTCACTCATGGACATGACATACTGATAACATGTCGTTATTTTACATCCATGCCACTCATTTCAATCAAGATCAATTAGTTTTTTTACATTTCGTTTAATTAGAATACATGTATATTAATTTTCTTGCTCATGCAGGGATGTCAACCTGATCCTAGATGCCTATGAAAAAGGGAAGCCATTTTTCCTGTACACAGGCAGAGGACCATCATCAGAGGCAATGCACGTGGGACATCTTATTCCCTTCATGATTACCAAGTACGAAGAATTCTTATTTTACTGTAGGTTTGTGTCCTGTGACTCTTGCCTTAAATGTTACATATAATGGCTAATGGCAGTTACTGAAGATGTATTTTTTTATGTGTGACACAGCCGCACCATCTTGCATTTGTGTGTTACTTCCAGGTGGTTACAGGACATTTTTGATGTTCCCCTGGTGATCCAGCTGACTGATGATGAGAAGTTTCTGTGGAAGGACCTGTCTGCAGAGGAGGCCAGGAGACTGGCCAATGAGAATGCTAAGGATATCATCGCCCTGGGCTTCGATGTTGACAAGACCTTCATTTTCTCAGACATGGACTACATCGGGTTAGATTTCACTCATATACAGCTTCACTAAAATGGGTTAGATGTTGACTTCTGAGAAATTTGTACCTCTATCTGTCTTATGCAAATAGTCAGCAGGACAGAATATTTATTAACCAAACACAAAGACCTTTCTGACACACTTAATTTTTACACTAAACAACTAAAAAAACTAAAATATTTCAGGTCTTTCCATTTGAACTACCTCATGTTTTGTAAATAGCAGTCAAGTTGATCTAAAAAGGAACATTTGTGGTAATCTCCAAGGAGATCTTTTGGTATGTTATATTGATAATTCTATCTTGTTTAGGTCTTCACCAGATTTCTACCGTACTATGCTGAAGGTTCAGAAATGTGTCACCTTTAACCAAGTCAAGGGAATCTTTGGCTTTGGGGACAGCACATGTATAGGTAAGCAGTCTTTCATGATACATTGTATCTACAATGTATCAAGAAAAAAATTGTCACAATTTTGGCCTGTGCTTTCATAAATCATGATTTTTGTTACTCCCAACAGTTGTCACATATTCTGTACATTTTGTGTGTTTCCTTTGTTTCCAGGAAAGATCAGTTTCCCATCCATCCAGGCAGCCCCGTCCTTCAGCTCATCCTTCCCACAAATCTTTGGGGGTAGAAAAGATATCCAGTGTCTCATTCCCTGTGCCATTGACCAGGTGAGTCCTGGGGAAATGAACTGTCCAGATTTGTGCTGCTGTGATTGCCAGGTGCTGTAGCAAGTAAGTAGTAGTGGTTGAAGCAGTGGATGGAGGCCAGCACTTGATATTAGCCAGCAACTAAGTTTTGCAATGATATCAAAGAACAGTACAGTGAATATGTTTAGGAAAATTGCGATACAGCCTTGTGAAACTTTTTTATTGTTCCTCAGGACCCATACTTCAGAATGACCCGTGATGTGGCACCCCGCCTGGGCTTCCCCAAGCCTGCCCTGCTCCACACCACGTTCCTGCCTGCTTTGCAGGGGGCCATGACCAAGATGAGTGCCAGCGATGCTGTCTCATCCATCTACCTTACAGATACCAATGCACAGATCAAGAAGAAGGTGTGGAATCACATCAACTCTATTTGTATGTGTAAGCTGTGTGGCTCCTGCAGAGAGAAAAAGCTTTGTTCACTGAAATCCTCCTCTTGGAGTTTTTAAAATCAAAACTTTGCACTTGTTGTTCTACATAGTCAATGAAATCACCATAATATCTAGACTCTATAGGCTATTTGCAACATAAGTATTATCTGCCATGCTGGTTAGCTGAACCTGAGAGAGTCAGACTTATGAATATGCATGTGTATAATGCGACTTCACCTTGTTATTGCATATTGGTATACGAGTAACGTTACATGAACAAGTTTACCTGGCAACCTCCAGGTTAACCATCCAGCATGATAGACAATACTGCCATCATAGTCACATGAGTGCAAACCCCTTGTACAAATCTCTTCCACAGATCAATAAGTATGCGTTCTCTGGAGGGCAGGCGACAGTGGAGGAGCACCGCAGACTGGGAGGGAATGTGGACGTGGATGTGTCCTACATGTATTTAACCTTCTTCATGGAGGATGACGACAAACTGCAGCAGATAAGAGAGGTGAGATCTGCTTAGTTCAGTTATGTCTGACCTACATTACTGTAAAACTGAATATTCCTGACACTGGTCACTTTATACTGGAAAAATCTGAATTACAAGGACACCAAACCCAACATGTTAACTTGTTACTGAATGAAAATTTATAATGTATACAAGGGCAAGCTTCCTTTTACTTGGTGGCATCGATATGTCTACAATTTCCTATATACCTATGAAGATATTTGACTTCAGATATTTTCCAGAAAGTTTACATTTCTTGTGAATTTTTAAGTGACAACAGGTTTGCAGATTGTGAACCCTGTCCCTAAATACAAGGGCCAGAGGGAATTTCCTATCTTAAAATCAATGACACTCAAATGTAATTCCTTGTTCTAGGCTTACTCCAGTGGCAACATGCTGACTGGAGAGCTGAAGAAAGAATTGATCGGAATCCTGCAGAAGGTCGTGTCTGACCACATAGAGAGGAGAAAACAGGTCACTGACGAAACCGTCAAGGAGTTCATGACACCAAGGAAGTTGAAGTATAATTATTGAGCATGGAATAATGTTTAAAATTATCCTTTAGTATAAGGATATGACACTTGGGAAATCTGCACAAAAAATTATTCTCCAAAAGTCAAATGTCTTCCTGTAAATGAAAACAGTTGTGTATGTTGTTACTTAAGTGTTGTAGATGACTACACTAATAACAGTATGGAAGAGTCTCTACAGAGTCCATTATTTCACCATATGTACTAGTAGTTTATACATGCACATGTATCCTTAATGGTGCACTTCAAAGTATCAGGTGTAACAAAAAGCTATGTGTGATACAAACCAAACAAATATTGATATGAAGAAGCAATTTTATCGGTCTTGCTGTATTGGTATTAGTCAAATTCAGTCACTTAGTATCTGTATTGAAAAAGAATACATACTTTTGGATTCAGTAAAATTAAAATCCTTACTATGTATTTTAATTGGAGAGAAATACCTCAGCATGTGTTACAACTTCAAGATATGAAAAATTCAGTTTATCACCATCCAGCCTCAAGTTTCACGGCTTCTTTGCATTGCAATAATAGTCGATTCTAATCGGAAATTAGAACTGTAGGATGGTGCCCTTTTCATTTGTAAGGTAGCAGATGACTGGCTATGATATAATTTTAATGATGTATTGTTTGACAAAAAAATCTTTTATTTGCCATGTATGTACTGTATCTGCTTGGAAAGTAAGTTGAACGTATGGATAGAGGATTTCATAGAAATTTCTCTGTTGTATGTAACAGTTAATGTTACACGTATACCGGTATGTAAATTATGAGAATGTGGTTATCCCTATACACCTGTAATATGTCTGCATGACACCAGGCCATAGCAGCATTACATACATGCTTCCCGAATATAGGCAAGAACAAATAAAGAAACTAAGTCTTGAAAACATTCTGTACTGTTTCTATTTTCTAGACATCATTAAGTACACAAAGTAAAATTTGTACACTCAAGCATCATATCAATTTATCAATGAAGTAAACATCTTGTAAAAGATGAAGTCAGCAGTATACAGTCAACATAGCATCCTGCATACATTAACCCCAGGCAAGGGTTGACTAAATATGTTTTTCTTGTCAAAAATCATTTACAACTGATTAAAGACTTGTCTTATGATTTTTTACATCTTATATGACTATTCTGCCATCAAAATTAAATTATATGAAAATAAATTGTATAAAACAACTATCTACATTGTACATCAATGCCACTGATGCAGAAACATTCTATAGCTCCAGTTGAGGGGCTATATTGTACTACTAACACTCAAAAAGCAATAACATCACTCTATCATACAAGGAATATGGACACTTCATAGTCTTCCTTCAGTCTAGAGTAGAGGTCGTTTCAAACCATCCATTTCTACTCGGCAGTAAAAAAAAATGGATGGCACTTTTCCTCTAGTCTTCTATCATGCCACATATATCATACATGTATATAGTAGGAAACTACATGTAGTACAAATCTGGTGCCACATGGCACTATTAGATTGCTGGCTGAAAGTTATATTGCTTGAATCCGCTTTAAGCCTCCACAGCAGCTGCTGCCGTGTCCCTGTCATGTGACCTGCGGGGGATTCCACTGGTGGATGGGCCAGGTTCTGCTGGGGCTGAAACAGAACAAAGGTGCAAACTGAAAACTACCGGTATGTCCATTACCAACCTCCTGTAGGAACACAGGCCATGGTGTAGTTGTGCAAATGAGCAGGAAATTTCCCTTATAACATGGAGCTTCTATCACAAATGCCAAGACCAAGTTACATGACACTTGGGAGGTGGAGTCCTTACCAGCCTCCTCTTGAGCTGTGTCCTCTGTGTTGACAGACAGGCAGCTGTTGACCTGCTGCTGTGTCTCCTCACTCACACCGTTCTCACACAGAACCAGCTGCTTCAGGGTCACAGGGTAGTTCTGCACCAGGTCCAGGAACACCTGGAGGTGGTGTAATGTCTTAATATTGATTTTTTACTTAATTACAATATCTCTCTGTGATTTGAATTGTCATCAACACCTTCATTGTTTGATGAACAACCCTTTCCCAAACTTGCTTGTAAGATTAAATGAGAAAAAAAGGCAGTCACAAAGTGTAATTGAATTTTTAGTATCAATAAACCCTAATGGTTTAATACTGAGTTTTGTGAAAAATGTTCAACTACTAGTAATCTGTTTCTTTCAGCAACTTGACGCTAGGATATAAGAATTGACAAGCCAAAATAATTATAAACATCAAACTCATCCAAATAATCAAAGGTATATCTCTACCTGTCCCCCAAATTCAGTCATCCCAGTCCCCTCCAAGTCGAGCACCTCTAGTGTCCTGCTGCCTGCCACAACCACGGCCAGCATCCCAGCTCCATAGTCTCCAATGGAGTTATAGTCCAGACACAGAGTTCTGATGGTTGAGCTGCTAGACAGCGCCACTGACAGTTGGGCCCAACCTCGTGCAGTAATGGCTGGGTTGGCACTCAGGGTTAGGTCATGGATTCCTGGACAGGGAAATGTTATCATCATATTAAGTGTGTGTAAAATAAGCAACCTTTTGATGTTCTACTCAAGGTCACGAGGTTCAATTAACATAAAAATATGGACATGTGATTTATAGCTCCTTGGATAAACAGTTTTTCCAACAGACATTCTCACCTTGTCTGGCTCCATCAGGAGGTAACAATGTGCTGATGAGTTTGATGGAGCCATCCCCCAGCCGACAGTCCCCCAGGTCCAATGAGGTCAGGAAGGGGTGGGTGGACAGTGATGGGATCAGCACAGTCAGGCCATCATCACCCAGGGGGCTGCCATGGAGGCTACATGAGGAAGCAGGATCTTGTTAATATGCTAAAAAGTTGACGATTGATACTAGATGCGATAAGCTGGGTCCATGCATCATACTTTTTACTCTTTTTCATAAACATACAACAAACACACATTGGCCTTATTTTCAACTTTGCAAATGTAGGTAAGTATGGGTGGCATTCAGATTAAATGATGGAGCAGTCCTTAGTCTTTCACCTAACCTTAAACGTTTTACAACAGCAGTTTCCCTAACGTTAATCATCCTTCCGTTACAGATTAGCAGATAATGAAATGACTTCCTTAAGGCATTGTTCGATAGTCAAGGCAGTTGCCATGGCTCCACAAAACCAAAGGGCCACTGAAGGCAAGAGTCAGGTATCAAACATCACTTAGAAAAAGACAGGGCACGATAGAAGTAACGGTTAATGTCTCCCAGACGCCAGTAAAACGACAACGCGATGTAATAAGACACGCTGCACGCGATCTGAGCATACGGAGCTTGTCACTCCTACACACAATGTCCTTGGTCACTCTAATGCGACATTTAATACAATAACAATAACACTTAAGACCTCATTTAGCCCATCAAATACCATCTGCATTAGACGTGTGTTCCAGAAATGATTACCTAACGTGACTTACAACAATGAATTTAGCGATCTATTCCTTGTCAGCGCCTCTCCCAGAAGTCTCGCTCGACTGATATCCGAGACTACGCCCAGGTTCAAGTTCAGCTGCACGATGGATTTGCTCTCCCCAATCGCCGTGGCCAGCGGCCCGAAGTCTTCGTCGTCGATCTTACACCCTCTAAGACTGAGCAGGCGGGTGGAGTTATTCTTTAAGGAGTCGCAGATGTCTCGGACCTCCACCGTGGACAGGTGTTCACCTGAGATCTGGATGGAGCCGAGTAGCATGTTGCCGGGCATCCTGACACCTGTAGAAGCGCGAGACAGGCTCGCTCTCTCAAGTCTTAGTTCAAATGTCACCTTTTGGAGGCCCCTCTGTATCACAAGATAACTTGACAGGTAAATGAAATGGCCTGTGTTATGCGGCAGGTGAATTTTACGCCAGGTTCAAGCAGGTGAGATGAAGAGTCGCGCGGCTCCAAGTCTCCATACCGACCGACCAGCACGCATGTCTGGTGACCTGTGACCTGTGGTGGTAACGCGGCTGTGTTTGTTGTTTGTACAGTTGCACAGGTGAAATACAAACAGCTCACCTGAAACTGGGGCTAGGGTTCAAAAGTGTCAACCGCGCCTACCGAAACGGTCCGCCGAAAGTTTACCGAACAGTTTCGGGCCCGGAAAAGTTACATCGGAGCATTTTTGCTAATAACGTTACCTCTTGCTCTATCCATGAAGGGTATTTTTCACTCTTTTGCCATCATCTCATTTGGAAGAATTTGAATATATTTATTGCGTATGGATTGATCAAGGTTACACTACATGTATAGATGTGACTTTGCACAATAATTTTTTCTCTCGAGCAACTTACACGTATTTGTTATACGGTAAATTGTTTTTCGTCAAATCAGTACAGATTGCCCAAAACTCTCTAGCGTCCGTGATAAAATTTGAAATTTCTCTTCTACTAATGTCCTTCCAAATTCAACGTACAAAAGTACAAAGTACAAGTAAAAGTATAAAGTATGAAATAAAAAGTACAAGTCTGGTTTTCAAAAGTCGTCGAACTACGACTAGGTATAATAGCCGGTATCCCAGTCTTCAGCTACCGTTACCTTGGCCAATGACGATGGTTAATCGACTGCACTCTACCACTTATTTGAGCGCAGTCACTCAGATAAAAACCCTTTCTATGATGACCTCTACAAACATGAAGTGTGAAACAAATTGCGATAGATTGTGGTTGTTATAGGGCGTAACGCGCAAAAATATTTTCCGAGCATTCCCCTCGCATTGTTTTTTTTTTATTGCACATCGACCATATAAACAATAAAAAACATATCATATCATATCATATCATTTCATATAAACTAAAAGTTTCCCTTTATTTGATCATGGTACAGTTTTCTGTAGATTAAGCGCATTGCCGCAATGCGGCACATTATGACTCTTTCCCCCCTGTCTGGCAGCTTCCACCGATGATGGGGAATCCTCTTACTACATTTTGTACTAGTATAACTTGTATAAACACGCAGTGCCACAGCTCCACGGCCTCCACTGCTGCATAGGGTGCGTGTATATAGGCGTAGCTTGTAATTGACAATACATTCCGTACCTTGGACCTTTAGTAAGCGTATCGAACCTTGAAACATTTTACGACGTAGATGAAATGATTGTCTTGTTCAAGTTTGCATCTTATTGTACAGAAGTCGGCGATCTGAAGCAGCATCTTTCATCTTAATTCTTGACATGATCAAGAGTGCACATCTTCGGACCATGACCGGTACCCGAGAGGTTAGAAACACTTTTTTCCGTCTCGAAGTATCTTACCTGTTATGTGGTTATTGTTGACACACGACATTACATTTATCATAACAGATTTGTGCATGCAAACTCTATTATCATCACATTGACACAACTCACAAACTAATTAGCAGTCATGTGGAAGGTTTATCATATTCGATATCAGCACCATAAAGGGATACGGGGTAATTCTGTCTTTTCTACGTGCAGGTCAAGCGGAACCTGAACCTTTATTATGAGAACCCGAGCGGTTTGATTTGATTTCATTTATTGTACTACGGTTAAACAAATATACAGCCAGGACTGCCCAACTAGTAAGGCCAGGGGCTATTATAAAAGGCTAGGCTGTTATGCAATTGAACGATAATTGATGTACTCAGTTGGTCTAGTTTGTGCGATTCAAACGTGGTGAAAGCTCGTGAAACTGAAGAACTTGATAAGCAGCTGCGCGCCTGGTCATAACGCGTGTAGTCGTTTTTGGGGGGGAAGTGAAGGGGGCGCTTTTTCTAGTACATATTGTACTAGTATTTTCTAATAGCCCAAGTTTTCTGATCGCAATGCTCTCCTATCGCACATAACATTAGTAGATAGCACTCGCCCAAGGCACGAAATACTAAAACTCACGAGACCCCTTTTTGAGGTTTTTATATTCCTTCCCAGCAAACCAAAATGAAAAGGAACGGAAGACGGATATTCCACTTTCTCATATGATGCATGGATTAATCAAGGTTAGAGCACTGCTAGGTCTCCTCAGCCAATAGGGATCCTGGATTTTTAGTGATTATATCCACATAGTAGCATACTTGTGAGTTAGTGCACCTCTCTCCCTTGGGGTAGAGGTGCACTAACTAACCAGCCACCCTCTTCTCAGCCAACCAGTAAGCTGGAATTGGTCCCTCTCTAGGGACAGAGGTGCTCTAACTAACCGAATAAATTACACTATGTTGGACCCGCCCATTGTTATTTCCATGGAAACAACAACTGGCCAATGGCAGTGTCCAGCTTTCTGCCCTGGGGAATCAGAGGAGACTGACCGGCTCATCACCACACATCGTTTGACTCTTCTTGGAGTTGTTTGGCTGTCCATCTGGGCTGATTAACGACCTAACGACCTAGCGGTCGTTAATCAGCCCAGATGGACAACCAAACAACTCCTCGAAACAAGACAAAAAGTGACACTAAACAAACTTTCGGATTTATAAAGCAAAATCAAGTTCTAGTGGATGGAGTTGATCAACTTCGGGGACCTAGAAGTGCTCTAAGTTAGATAGAGCACGGTTTGAGGCTGAATACTCGGATTCAGAACTGCCCGCCCAACCTCGGGGATTTCATGTCACCCTTGGCCTCTGGCCTCGGGAGACATGAAATCCCCTTGGTGGGCGGGACAGTTCTAAATCCTCATAGTCAGCCTCAAACCGTGCTCTATCTATTACCTAATAGTTTATTGTAACGTTAATGAAAAATATAGTTATTTTTTGTTTTTACGAAGATGATTATTCTTGTATTTAACCTCCTTGCATAGACAAGATACCTACTTCTTGTGTCGTAACAGTGGAGGTCCCTTCTCCGAATTCTAATATTGCGACTGCCATGTAATGACTTGCATGCAGTACGCGGGACTTTCCAGGTGTCTCACCCTGCATCCGTCAGGACTTGCGTTTCCACGTAATCGTTTTCGCGCTTGATTTGTTTTCCACAAGACAAATGCGTCAGCAGGTGGGGACAGAAATGAGTCACGACTCCACCTACAAGGGGATTCCCCCTATTATGTATGCAGAAAAGCTACCCCATCATTGGTTAGAAAAATCATGTGATGTAAATCCCCCATTTTTATTGGTCAGACACACGAAAGGGGAATCCCCCACCAAAAATTTCCCAGTCTGGTCACATAAAATTCACTGCGTGGCAGTTGTGCGCGTTAGTTTTGTCACAAGAGGAGTCATAGTCTCATCTAATCTTGTATTCACCACCTCTTTAGACAACCTAGAGTCGTTCTGAAGGCGATTGTGTAACATTCGAGCCGAGTTTGGGACGTTTGTACGAGAAAATCAGCAGCAGTTGTTGACCGTCCGTCTGCCATTTTCGTTTGAAATTTTAGTCCAACATGGCTACGCTGGATTGGGAGGTGGAGACCGACAGCGCACCAGGCCCACTGGACGAAATCAGACCAGAGGCCAGAAAGCTGTGGAACGCGACCGTGGATTCGGACAGATTTGATTCAGCTTATGATTCTGTCGGTGATACTTGTCTCTCACAGGACTTTCAGCAGTGCTCGCTCCACTCGTCGGAAGACCAAAGTTCACAGCCCGCCCCGGTGGGAAGAGCAGGGGAACTGGTGGAAAGGTTGCCGACACAAAGGGAGGAAGAAACCTGCAAATCCTGCCAGGACGAGACAGAAGATGACTGTATCGAACCAGACGAGGATCCCAGCGAGGAACTACGGGAGAACTTGGCAAGAGAAGCCTTCTGCCAAGACCAAGACGGCGACACGTAAGTAGAGAATTTTACACACGTCACAATTTTTTCTTACTCAGTGAACTGCTCTAGGCAAAAAATATTGATTGACGTCATTACGTTTACTCCTTAACAAATAAAATCTATTGTGTTTTGAGACAACGTTAAGAACATTGAGGCAAAAGACAATTTTCAATATCTTGGTGCGCACTTTCCGTCCGCTCTAGGGGGTAAAGCGTTACTCAGGGACTTTCCCAGGTTATTCACCCCAACAGTCCAGAATTCTTCCTACGCACTTCAAAAGAATCACGTGCTGCCTGCGTGATCAGTTGTTGTTTGCAACTGTTTAATGTTATTCCTCCAAATGTTGTTTCAGAACGCTTCACATGGGTGTCATTCACAGCAGACCAGATGTAGTGGACCGAATGTTGGAACTGGCGCCCTCCCCAGACCACCTGGACATCAGAAACCACTTGCAGCAGGTGAGGCAACCTGTTCTGAGTCACGTGACCTGGTGGACAAACAATGCCACCATTTAGTTTGTACTGGTTTGCTTTCCCCTCCAGTCTCCAGTTTGTCTATTGCTATCCTTGCAGTAAGTTTGGTGATTCACTAATTTAAGTTTTCTCCATATAATTTTCATGCTTCTGCAGTTTGAAAAGATGCTGCAAGGGGGCCCAGAAATTGAAATCTGTTTCTTCTGCCATGGCATACTCACCTAGAGTTGGTAGAATTGATTTTAGGTAAAATTTTGCAACTTTCTTCAGCAGCATAGTTGACCTTTGCCTTGTTCCCAGCAGACCCCACTGGCCCTGGCTACAGTGACAGACCAGTCTAAGGTGGCCAGACAACTGCTGGTGCACGGAGCCTCGCTAGACATCCCCTGACAGGAATGGGCGCACACCCCTGCACCTGGCCAGCCTCAGGGGCAATGGCAGTCTGGTACAGGCACTCACCACACCAGTCAGCTCCACAGAGGTGAAAACACAGGCACCTCTCACGGCTGCAGAGGATACCGCAGGACCTGGAGCAGAGGGACTATGAAGGTGAGTTTTTTAAGTCACATGGAATGAGTGCAGAAATTTTGAGAAAAGGACACACTGCTGTATAGAATTGAAAGAATAAAGCCTATCTTTTGATGCTTATGTAGTTTCATCTCACAACTGTACTTGTTCTAAGTTGCCTGTGCAGTCATTTGTGAAGAAGTAATGTTGGTATGTTGAAGCTAGTTGTATGCCCTGAAGGTAGATGTGAGAATGTGTACTTCCTCTTCAAGAAAACTGTATTAGGTAGTGCAATGCACCTTGTAATGAGGGTCTTCACCTCGGGATTCCCCCCTCCTCACCTGATCTTGCTGACTAGTAGACTAAGGAATGCTGACTCATGAAGGAATAAAGAGTGACTGACTTCTCAATTTAAACTTCTTTCTCTATGTTTTGTAGGTTTCACTTGTCTTCACCTGGCTGCCTCTGAGGGACACTATGACATTGTCCAGTACCTCGCTCAGATTGGTGCAGATGTGAATTCACAAGTAAGTAATGTTACCCTTTTCCCTCCCTTGTTTGCACTTTGATGAGTCATGCCTTTTTTGCCCAGAAGTTAAAGGGTTTTATATCAACAATAGTGACTTTGTAATCAAGATTAACTCCATCAATTTGATATAAACAGTTTAATGATGTTTATACATGTTTTTCTGGTTGCCCTGGACTGAAGAAGTCCCTGGGACTTCCCCCGGGCCCCCTATTGTGAAAGTGGAACTTGCCCAGGCCAGTTTGGACTTGCTTTTGCCTTGTTTGCTCAACAACTGCTGAGCTTTCAAGACTGTGGGAATCCCCACAGAAGATAGGAGATATGGCATGCTTTAAAGATTGGGTGTCATTTCCCTGGGACATCCCCACTTTATCGGTAGGGGGTTAAACTGACTTCCTCTTTTTGTATTCCCCTGTCCATTGGTCCTGGCCACATGTTTTAACAGTGTTGTTTATCCATCCATCACTCCAGTTCCCCCTCTGTCACTCACACACTGGGTGCTTTCCTAAAATATCAGTTTGGGCAATACAAAAGTCCCTTACATTCTGCTGGACTTTGCCATTCAAGAGCTGATTTTTTAAGTTTCTATGAGGGGAGATTGAAAATCGTTTTGATGTCCCTTCCCCAAAATGTTGAAACAAATTTCAGCTTCTGTTTTTGAAGTATACAAATTGTGCACAATGTTTTTATTGTTTATGCAATCAAGATGAAGACTAAGATTTGCCTTTGTTTTAACAGGATGGTAAGAGCGGCCGCACCGCGCTGCACCATGCGGTAGAGAGGAATGACATCCAGATGGCGAAGGTGCTACTGTTCGGCTGCAGGGCACAGGTGGATGCTCAGATGTACAACAGCTGCACTCCGCTGCACCTGGCAGTGGGACGGAGGGCACCAGGAGATCACCTCCCTCCTCATACAGGTGTGTGGGACAAATGTTAACAAATGTTTACCAAAAATGAACCTTTGTACGGTTTCAATGATATGTCTGTCAAACACTGCATGTCCTGCTAAACTTCCCCCAGTTTTTATCTCTTGACTGTTCGTTCCATAACTAGTTGCACCTGTTTTTATACCATATTTGGACACCTGATCTTATACCATATTTTGTCCATTATGTCATAGGCTGGCGCCAACCCCAACCTATCAAACACGGAAGAGGACACACCACAGGACCTTGCTGCAGGAGATGACGACATTGCCTCCATGTTGTATGATGACATCAGGATCGGAGGACAGCCAGTCCACTTGGACATGTGAACTTGTTTGACCTAGGGCCTAGGAAAAATGTTGTGTTTACATAGAGAATCCCTACCTACCAACCCTATTTTTTACAGGCCTGAAATCGAAAACACAACATTGATTTTCCTAGGCCATTAATTTTACCACATGAAGTGAGGAACAGCAACTGATTTAGATGTGTTAACAGGATTTTTTGGTCTTGTACTGACAATTTTGTACAGTGCAAAATGATTTCTGTGCACAGATGTGTTTGTGAAAAATAACCCATTGTCAATACAGGAAAGCTTTCTTTGGCACAGTTCAACTAAATAGCCTCTAGTGATCAGGATCTATAACCATGGATAAATAGCTTTGTAAATATAAAGCAGTCAAAATAAGATTTGACTAAGGGAAGCTAGTCAGTTCTTCATTGTGAAATTTGAAATAGCATAATGTACTTCATGAGACCAAGTCAGTTTGATGTAAATATGACGCTTTTTGCTACATTCGGAAGATTTAGGTTGCAGATGGCTGCATCTGCTGAGGTGGAGTTATCACATACTTGAAGTGTACTGCGGTACTACTGCCTATAGAAAAATGATAAGAAAAAAAACAATGTATTAAATGTATGTCTAGTTGACCTAGCTGTTCATAGGTGTGCACTTTGAGATAATAGAGAGATAAGGAGGTCAAAACCTCCTTGGAGAAGAGAAGCTTGAAAAATATGCTGTTGTGTACTAACATGTGCATTTCACGCTCACTGATGACGAGTTTCAGTCTGTTGTGAAAAACAAGGGAGTAACTACATTATGGTGTGATCAGAGTTTTTGTAATGTCCCTGTTTTTTTTAAGACAATTTGGTTACTTTTATTTGTACAAATTTGAGTATATATGTGTACATGTAAATAGCATTCTTGCATTAATGACTTGGCCAGAAAAACACAGCAAAAAATGTACTGGGTTCTGTATTGGCTTCAGAAGTCACAATGGATCAAACTGAATCTCTAATAAGTCTTATTGGTGTATTTAATGCATATATTGACAAGGAATTATTAGCTGTACAACAGTCTGTTTTTGGACAAGAAATTCTTGAATTTAACTTCTTATTTTGCCATTTGTTACATTTTTGAAAATGAATAAAGCGAAGTACAAATGTCTATTCATTCCTATCTGTGTATTGTCCATATCTCTTTCAGTTAGAGCTTGGAGGTATTTTTATATCTCCGTGGTTAGAGTGAAAGTTCAGTGAAAACTACA
The DNA here is from genome assembly GCF_001625305.1 of Branchiostoma belcheri. Classification (NCBI taxonomy): domain Eukaryota; kingdom Metazoa; phylum Chordata; class Leptocardii; order Amphioxiformes; family Branchiostomatidae; genus Branchiostoma; species Branchiostoma belcheri. The sequence continues at coordinate 2,267,636 of NW_017803713.1, read as the reverse complement.
CAAATAGCATTGCATACAAGGACAGACGACTTTGAGATGGTTCAATAGTGCATGAAAAAGTTCATTCAAACTGAAGATAGTAATTTTTATCAAACTTCACAGATTCACAACCTACGTGAGGAGCCAGGAAAGTGCTCCTCTGGGAAACATCGATGAACATAAAAGGAATTTCTCTGCTCTAGAAAGCAAATCCCTCACCAACACATATCCACGATTAATGCCAGGATTGGTAATTTTCCACACACCTAGAGTAGGCATAAGTCCAACGCCTGTTCCAAAACTTGTCGAAAGGCCCATCCTTTGGGAATGATGATACGACCCAAATGGAGGGGAATAACACAACGTTACATGCATGTACAAGGCCATACAAGGATGATGTCACAGGGGGTTTCTGCTTCGGTAGGCTTAGATATTTGCCGGACCCGTACATCGAGGCACTCGTGCACTGTAGTTGTACTTTCTCCTCTTCTGATACTAGTAGAAGTCATTGGGTATACTAATGTCAAGCAGATGTATGGCTTCAGTTTGTCATTTATGTTATGTTTTCCAACGTTCTGTAACTTCGTCGTCTTTTTTAACTACCGACGTAACGTTACAAAGTGAGGTAAAATGACTCAAGCTGGAGTCATACATCTGCTTGGAGATAGTGGCGAGCGTGTGGGTGATATTTTGTAAAGGGCAACGTGAGTCATAGCTATGTACTGGTGACGGATCATGAAATTCCCCACTGACAGGTCCTGAGAAAAGTGGAAAACGACCCGCGGGATTTTCCACTTTTCGGGATCCCGCAATGCCGAAACGCCTAGAATACCTATTACGTTACATGTAACGGGGGTTTTCATTGGCCTCCTTCGCAGACTTGTAGGGCGCGGCATTATTTTTTTCTGTCATGTCAAATAAGTTTTTAGTACCTTCCTTTTCATGGTCCTTGATGTCAATAAACTCTAGGACTTCAATAGGATCCGTTCACTGCTTTATTCTCGCTTCCTATTACGTATTAGGATCAAGTGAGTTTGGTAAAGCCTGTTTAGACTCTGCTATGGGCAGAAAAACCGAAATGTTGGGACCACACCTTGTAACGTTGTCCATGTCACACACTGACATTGTTTCTGGGCCACGAGGCAGGCCAGAGGAAAGCGGTCACGTGCGTCATTACGCGCTAGCCAATAGTAACTCTCAGATCACAAAGACATTATAATATGCTAATTTCCGTGGAAACTTCGAGATTCTCATGTCCATACTGAGTCCACACTAAACCTTCGACTATGGCGGAAGATTTGCAAAAGAAGGTGGGTATGGTATTAGTTTTATCTACAAATCATAGATATACAATCTGTTTCCCAGTTGATCTGACCGGGAGCCGGTTAGAGTTCAACCGAGCCGGTTTTGTGCTTCAGATTTCACTCCGTTTTAGTTCTTCTGGACAGGGAAGTGGGGAGGGGGGCCGCCATGCTAGCCACGAGCCAGGCGATCGCTTTGTAGATAGACACATGTCAAGCTACTAGCCTCAGCTTAACGCAAAAACTCTTAACTATGTTTTGAGAGTTAATTAGATCATCAACCACACGAGATCTGCTTGATATTGTGGGTAGACGAAATGATGATTTGATTGTTTAATTTTCGCAAGTTCAATGTTAAATCCTGGTTTCACTTTCGCCGTTAGTGATGTTAGTGTGTAGTGATACTACCGAATGACATGAATGGTTTACTCTTCAAGCAAACACTCCAGTCGCGAATGATCCAAGACTTCTGACGACGATACGATACATGCTTTTCGTATGAAGACTGTGATCAAGTACTAGTATACAACATGTTGCTCTCTCTGAGGTCATCAGGCAGAGTTATAATTTTCAAAATCATCAACATGCATCTGCATTCGGGGTTGTATACCAGCAATAAGATAATCTGGCCCATCAACTTATAACGTTAGTAATTTCTAGAACATGAAAATCTGCATAATGATAATACTGTATGATGATTTTGCGGACAAGCACGCTCCTAGGAGTGATAACTGTTGACATTGAAATTCATTGACAGTTTATCCTGGCTCAGGTTGTGTCTCTGGAATAAATGATTATTTACTACACTAGAACTTTCTAGTACAGGACATGGTTATCTTGAACAAACACATACTGTTGGCATGGAGCATTGCCAGAACCTATAATTGGAGGGTCCTCTGCTCCATGAAGGCCATTATCAGTTTACTGAATGAGTTCATTGGGTTGTTTTATTGTATTTATAAATTGATGAAAGGGCACAATGAGGTCTGCTCCTTTCTTCACAATCACATTGTGATAGTTGTTTGCCTTTCTCCTCAGGTAGCAGAGCTAAAGGACCAAGGAAATCGTGCTCTGACTTCAGGGAACACACAGGAGGCGATAAGACTGTATGGGGAGGCTATCAAGATAGACCCCACCAACCATGTCCTGTATAGTAACCGCTCTGCCGCACTGGCAAAGGCCTCTAACTATGAGCTGGCCTTGGTGGACGCTAACAAAACAGTCGAGCTGAAGCCTGACTGGGTAAAGGTAAGGAGAAACTGGGAATCAAATAGCATTGTAAGTCCTTGCTGGTGAATCAGTGTCCTAGTGACTCGCTCCATGATGTGATTACAAAATCAAGTGTATGTCTGCAGAATTTGGAAAGGGTTATGTGCCATTTGCATTCAGCCCTCACATGAAGCATGTTAATATTGTTATATGATTATGAGAAGAATTACTAGTGTATTTGCTACCCATTGTTTAGTGTTATATTAGGAACATGTTTCCCACACGTGTACTTCATGTCTCTTATACTGTACCTTGCAGGGGTACTCTCGGAAGGGTGCAGCCTTGTCATTTCTGGGCCGATATGAGGAAGCCAAGATGGCATATGAGGAAGGTCTTAAACTGGACCCAGAAAACCAACAATTGAAGGATGGAGTCAGGGATGCACAATCTCACTTAACAGGTTGTTGTTGGTTCTTTTCATTACTAGGGAACAGAGTAGGAAAAGGTATAGGAGTAGGATGAAAAAGAAAAGCAAGCTCTGGACTATAATGAAAGCATGATGAATTTGTATGCACCCTAGTCTATATACTACCACCCAACACAATGGTTCCTTGTATCAAATCAATTTAAGGAAGTTGGAAACTCATGCAAAACATTTAATAGTTTTGTATTGTTTTCTACTCATTCTCTACTTTTTATCTAGGAGGAAAAAACATGGAACAAGAAGTCCCAAATAATACTTGTCAAGAACTATAATTTGAATATTATGTTATACCTGGTACAATACATTACAATGTATAGATGATACAAAAAAGCCACTGTCGTTTGAAGAGAAACCGCTGTGTCCTACAGGCCCTGCAGGCAGCCAGCCACTAGGTGGGAACCCCTTTGCTGTCCCAGGAGTAATGGAGCGCATCCAGAGGGACCCCAGGACCAAGGGCTTCCTGGCACAGCCAGACTACATGGAGAAACTCAAGCAACTGCAGCAGAACCCACAGGCTCTCGGGAAGTTAGTGTCCCATTTATTCAAGCATGACTATTAAGGATTTTTACTTTCACCAAGAAGGTTATGTTTTCAGTAGCACTTTTGGCTGTGTGTGATCAAAACAGTGGATCAAGATTGTCTTGCCTTTTACCAGTCACCTTCAGGACCCTCGCATCATGACCACCTTAAGTGTCCTTCTGGGAGTGGACCTTCAGCAGGCGAGGGAGGAAGATATGGACCAGAGACCGTCTTCTCCTGCCCAGCAGGAGCCTGAACCCATGGAGGAGGAGGAGGAAGAGTTGACAGATGCACAGAAGGAGGTGGGGCATCCACACAAATTCATCCACACAAACTAGGCTTGAAAACAAATTATTGAATATGAATAGTATACTAACATAGATTATGACAGTTGTCAACTACTTTGTCCTCTGTATCATTTGCTCAGATGTTAGATTTGTGGGCAGAATTTGAAAGCAAAGGCAACAAAATTGAATCATTCAACAATAACATTGATTTTGCAATACCTTATTCTGGTCAGATTTAGGGAAATGTAAAAAAACGTGGAGTTCCAATGTCAAAGTAGCTTCACACGCCTTGTACCATTTGACATGTTACCTGTGCTTTCTGGTTAGGCAAAGGAGGAGAAAAGTAAGGGTAACGAGGCCTATAAGAAGAAGGACTTTGAGACGGCCCTTCAGCACTATGACAAGGCTATAGAACTGGATGCAGATGACATCACCTTCCTCACCAACAAAGCTGGTCAGTTGTTTTCTTTATACACCTCAGGAATATATACAAGTGACTGCTAGGTTGTTATTGAAGAAAACTGTTGATTTCTACAAACTAAAAAGCAGCAAAATGTAGTAAAATTGAACGGTAGAGTGTTTGTAGAAATCATGCTTAGTTGTTATTTGCAGCAGTTGTAGAAATCAAGCTTAGTTGTTATTTGCAGCGGTTTACTATGAGATGGACCGGATAGAAGACTGTATCAAGGAGAGTGAGAAAGCCATTGAGAGGGGCCGAGAAGTCCGGTCAGACTTCAAGCTGATAGCAAAGTGGGTGTTTTTTCCTTGTATGGTGTACTTTGGATACGACAGTAATAAAGCTGCTATGTATTCTAACATTTTGTCTGTAGGATTTTGTGTGTTGGGATGTCATAACTTTGAGTGTTGGATGCCATGATTTTGTGTGTTGGATGTCATCAGTGTGCGTTTCTTGTCAATATCAATGCTGGTTTCTCAACTACATCAGGGCATTCTTCCGTATCGGCCAAGCTCACTTCAAGCAGGATAAGTACAAAGATGCAATCACCTACTACAACAAGTCCCTAACAGAGCATCGCACACCAGAGGCCCTGAAGAAATGTCAGGAGGTGAGGCAGAGCCTGATACTGGTCACCTGTCTAAATTTGTAATTACATGTATGGAGATTTTTCATTTTTCTTGATTTCTTTTCTATCTTAGCATACATGTAAGCTTTACATGTTGTAGTGATATAAACGGAACAAAACAAACAATGTAAACCATGTATTCATTCAATTTACTTACATGTAATCTTTGTTTCAATGAGTGTTCCTTTATACACATTTCATAAGAACTTGTATAAATGGTAATCCTTCATCTCCTAACAGTTTGTTCATAGTTATGTTTTAGGAAGTCTTCCTCTCCTAGAGCCAGATTAAAGAGGAAGAACAGGAGATGGATCATCATATGCTAAAAGTCTGTACATTTCTGTATTTTAGGCTGAAAAACTGCTGAAGGAACATGAAGCAAAGGCATATGTTGACCCAGAGAAGGCTGAAGAGGAGAAGGCTCTGGGCAACGATCTCTTCCAGAAAGGTGCAGAAACATCTGATGGCCAATAGGCTTTTTCCCCATCCCTTATAGCACTGAGGAAGTCTGATTTCTTATTACACTTAGTGTAGTAACTCTCAAGGTCATCTAAATTATGGGATTATGACTGGAGGGTGTGAAAGAAACAAGTACAGTATATTGATGTTGCTAACATCTCTGAGAGATGAATATGTGTGTCTCGCTATTGAAAAGGACATAGTCCAGTATAAATGTTTGTTTGTAATGGTAAGTATTTTATTATGACAAACATTCATGTAATGAGAGAAATCAGATAAATAATGCCTTGATAGTGGATCAAGTCACATTGAATTGCATTGATGTACAGTCGCATGCAAAATTATTCAACCCCTCTTGTATTTTGGAGAATTTTGCCAAAATAAGGAAAATTACAACTGTAGAACATCCCTAACTCATGTAAGTGATTAACATATAGTTTATTACAATTTAATATCAGAGAAAAAGTCAATATTATTCCATAGTTCATCTGAAATGGCAACTTTAACACAAAAAGCAGGTGGCAAAATTATTCAACCCCCTACGAGGATTCCTCTAGAAATTCGTGCAGCACCCCTGTAACTGCAATGGCCTGTTGCAGACGGGAACGATAGATTGTCATGATATTCTGGCAGTGCTATTTGGGGATTTCGGCCAATTCCTTGTTGGCGAATATCTCCATCTCAACAATGTTCTTAGGTCTTCCTGCTGCAACAGCTTTCGTCAGGTCTCACCACAGATTCTCAATTGGGTTTAAGTCAGGAGACTGTGATGGCCACTCCAGGACCTTCTAGCCTTTCTTCTCCAACCAAGCCTTCATGGATTTCGATGTATGCTTGCGGTCGTTGACTTGCTGTAATGTCCAATAACGCCCCAGCTTCAACTTCTTCAAGGACTTGGTGACTTTCTCGGCCAGAATATCCTGATATTCTGTTGAATCCATGATGCCATCAACATGGTGGAGTTTCCCCAGTACCATTAGAAGCAAAACACCCCCACAACATCACAGACCCACCGCCATGCTTCACGGTAGGCAGGGTGTTCTTCTCTGCGTATGCCTGGATCCTCCTGTGCAAAACAAACCTCTGATCCACAGGACCAAGGAACTCAAGTTTTGCTTCATCAGCCCGGACAGTGTCCCAAAAGTTCTGTGGGTTTGACAGGCTGGGTTCAGCATACTGGAAGCAACTTTTCTTGTGGCTTGGCTTCAGCAGCGGTGTGCGTCTTGGGGCTCTGGTATTGAACCCTTCAGCATGAAGTGTGCAGCATGCTGTACCGCCTGAAACATCACTTCTTCCTCCAGCCAAGTTGTGTCTCAGGTCCTTTGCAGTAAGCCTGGAGGTTTTGTCCACCTGTTTTCTCAGGAATCTTGCTGTAGCTGATGAAATATTCTTCTTTCGTCCATGACCTCCCTGTGTGGCCACAGTACCAGATGCCTTGAACTTGCGAATAATGCTCCAAATGGTGTCTCTGGGAACATTTAGAGCTTGGATATCCTCTTATATCTATTACCTTAATTGTGTAATGCTACTATCTCCTATTTAAACCTCTGGGACAACTCTCTTGCCTTCACCACTTTGCCAGCAAAAGGCATGTGAGCAGTAATGACACAAAGCGTGTGATACTACACATTTGGTGGAAAATTACACGATAATACTAATACTATGGACATGCACATCTTACCTCATTGCATTACTAGTGTTTTTGGACGTGGCATGTTAGTTGTGATTCTCCATAATCACCCTAGCTGATGAGTTGTATAGGGGTTGAATAATTTTGCCACTTGCTTTTTGTATTAAAGTTGCCATTTCAGATGAACTATGAAATAATATTGACTTTTCTCTGATATTAAATTGTAATTAACTATATGTTAATCACTTACATGAGTTAGGCATGTTCTACAGTTGTAATTTTCCTTATTTTGACAAAATTCCCCAAAATACAAGAGGGGTTGAATAATTTTGCATGCAACTGTACCTGTCAATCATATACGATCGGCCGAGATCCACCCACCAGCTAGGACCAGTCTCCTCCTGTGTGTGTGTACAGGTGGCAGTGCCGTAGTTCATGTAGGTATTGGTGATCCCGTCTACAGCAAGGCTGGCAACCCCGGGTCCGTGCGTCCCGTTAAGGGTGCTAGTCTGGAACGCCGTCTGCCCCAGAGCGACATTAAAATCTACCGCGAACGAAGGATATTGTCAATAGATTGACGTA
>NW_017803713.1:2247031-2260081 GCF_001625305.1 Branchiostoma belcheri | reverse complement strand
CTGGGCAACGATCTCTTCCAGAAAGGTGCAGAAACATCTGATGGCCAATAGGCTTTTTCCCCATCCCTTATAGCACTGAGGAAGTCTGATTTCTTATTACACTTAGTGTAGTAACTCTCAAGGTCATCTAAATTATGGGATTATGACTGGAGGGTGTGAAAGAAACAAGTACAGTATATTGATGTTGCTAACATCTCTGAGAGATGAATATGTGTGTCTCGCTATTGAAAAGGACATAGTCCAGTATAAATGTTTGTTTGTAATGGTAAGTATTTTATTATGACAAACATTCATGTAATGAGAGAAATCAGATAAATAATGCCTTGATAGTGGATCAAGTCACATTGAATTGCATTGATGTATTGTCATACAGTGTGACAATAGCCTACCTTTAGATGCTATGATGATTGTTGATGTTCTTTTTGTCAATTTTGTTTATATTTATTATAATAGTGTCAGAAACCATGTTGTCAGTTTTCACTAATTTCTAATGTCATTAGACTTGACATTCCATACATGTTTTTATCGACATTCCATGCATGTTAATGTATGGGAGTTTTCCGTGCCTCTCCTGAAACACACGGGTGTGTAGGAAAGACAGCTGCACGGCCCCTGTATAACTGTGTTTTGCCTCCTCCCAACTGAATAACTTAATATATTTGTAAATTTGGTACCAGCAGGCTGCTTCAACAGGCAGAAGGACAGATAGACATTGTACCAAAATAAAAGAAACCACAGGGAAAATACAGGCACATAACCTTAGTGACTCACATTTGCATGAAATTGACAGCCATTTACCATTACTGCACAGTTGAAACTGCAGCAGCATATAACAATAAACATGGTCTTGTCAATGCTGGTCTTTGTGATTTTATGGCTGTTGTTTAACATCTATTGCCAGTTTTTTTACAGTCATATTTAGTACCTTTCATACCTTTATAGACAGTGAATCCCTCCCTGCAAATGTTCTTTCAGTTTCAGTGAAAGTACCACATACTGAGTCATTTTTCTGGTAAACCTTGTTAGCCTAGACAGGCTACACCTCACTGTGTACAGGGTGTGTGCAGCAAAGCCCCTTTCACATACTTCAGACAAGTCTACAACAGAAAGTTTCTTAACCATAACAGCCTTTAAACAGTAGTAATGATAAGGCACCATGTTTATGAACACTTCTATGTAACTTTCAAATTAACTTTCCTCAAACCTGCAACAAGCTATATTGGCATAGCCCCACCAAAAAGTGTATGAGAAAGAGGCATGAGCATAATCTGTGTACTGTAACTGAAGGTTGGTTTCCCTGTTCGTTAGGCGACTTCCCTAATGCCGTCAAGCACTACTCGGAGGCGATCAGGAGAAATCCTGGCGATGCCAAACTGTACAGTAACCGGGCAGCCTGTTACACCAAACTGGCTGCTTGGGAGCTGGGCTTGAAGGTAGAGTGTTCCTCTCTATGGACTTAACTTTGTTGTTGTGTGAGCTGCTGTGAGATCAAGCTTTTTTCCCTTCTCCCTTTGCTGCATGCTAGGTGACTACCCTAATGCCTTGAAGCATTACTCAGAGGCCATCAAGAGAAACCCCCAGGATCCCAAGTTGTTCAGTAACCGAGCGTTCTGCTACACAAAACTGGCGGAGTGGCAGCTTGGTATTAAGGTATTGCCACTTCGACTGTAACATTCCAGACGGAGATGGGCACTGCTTCTTTCACACACCAATTTGTTTTGCTCTGCATTATGTGTTGCCTGTGGTCAGCACATAACTGCCTCTATAAGATAGACTGATGTAGGTAGTTTTGCTTTAATTCTCAGCACATGTCACTGACTAATATTGATGCAATTTAAGTAACTCAATTTTTTCTTAGGACTGCGATGAGTGTGTACGGCTGGATCCAAAATTCCGTAAGTAAAAAGGCCTTTTCACTTTACTTTCAGCCATTTGTTGTGTTGATGTGTGATGTAATTTTCATGGGGTCGCTAGAGTAGAGTTTTCATGTAGTTTTTTAACATTATTGTGTCTGTGATTTACTTGTGACAAGACCAGTTTTGTTACATTTCCCTATATATTTTCTAGTGACATTGATTCTGTGATCTGCTTCTCCATCATTCTCTGAATTTGTGTGTTTACCAGTAAAGGGATACCTCAGGAAAGGGGCTATCTTACAAGCCATGAAGCAGTGGGGTCGAGCACAGGACGTCTACTCTAAGGCACTAGATATTGACCCAAATAACCCGGTAGGTTTGATTTTCACATTGCTAATTTGGTTAATGAGCTTGTTGCAATTTCAGCCAAGTAACAAAATGTTTTGTAACTTAAAAAGCCGTCTGGTTTCATAAGGAAAACAGAGAAAATTTCTTGACAGAGATCATATTTCTATGGAAGAAGAAGGATTGAAGGTAAGAGGGATTGTGGGGTAGGCGGGAGTCTCACATGAGCGTAAACAGCAAATCAATTTGATAAAGTTCCACTGGTTTCCTAAAAAAATTGCGCCCTATCGTCCAGCTCCCAACACGATTTCTTCTTGCCGGACCCTAATTTCATTCTTGGAAACATGGAGAATCCTCCAGGTATAAGACTGGAAATCTTCCTTTCTCTGCCTACAGGAGGCAAATGAAGGCTACCAGAAATGTCTCAAGACGCTGAGCCAGGATCCAGAGGAGATCAGGAAACGTGCCATGGCAGATCCCGAGATCCAACAGATCTTGAGTGATCCAGCAATGAGAGTGATCCTAGATCAAATGCAGAATGAGCCTGGGGCTCTAAATGAGTAAGTTAACTCTTCATGGGTTCACAAATATATTCAAACTGTAGATAAATAAAGGTTACCCCCTACCCCCATCTCATCTGCCACCATGAAGCTTTCGTGTTCACATCAGCCCACTGCTGATGTGTAGTTGTGTCTTACTGGGACTTTCTCACATTTGGTGTGATTGCTTTGTTAAATGGGAAATTATGTTATTATTTAATTCAAGGATATTTTTGTCCCGGTGTAGGTAGCTTAACTTGCATGTTTGTTTGGTTCTTTGTGAACAGGGATAAAAATATATGCTTATCATATTTGTGCATGGCCAGGAAATATGGGAAGCTAGAGCAATCCCAGTTGCAGGAAACTACAACTGGGATGCTACTATTGCTGATGTATTATTCATGTACTCATCATAAAAATTTATTTCACAGTCATTTGCAAAACCCAGCAATCAGGACCAAGATTCAAAAGCTCCTAGAATCTGGTTTGATCCAGATCCGTTAGCCTTTCTTCAGGCACTGTGGGGAAATATTAAGGACACACCAAGGGGCCTACAGATCCACCTGCCAGTCACAGCCGTCAGCTTGTCACCATGGACAGGGTAAACCACTCTGCGCAGCACATTAGTCCTTACACCAGTGTTGATATGGGGAAACAGGTCTTGGGCAATACCAACCAGAAAGACTGTAGTGAATTTTTCCATAGTAACCAAGAGTAGGTAATGTTACCTGTGCATTGTGGATGTAATTGATATGGAACACAACTTTGTGTTTTATTTGCTGGAAGTGCTTCAATTGTCATCCTAATATCCCCATGTTTCCAGACCTGTTTTGTGCTCGGGGGCTCTTGTAGCCAGTCAACAGTAGAGCCCAGATGTTTACAAAACCCACAGAAAAATAAAACATTTACTTAATTAAGGTAAAGGCAAAAGAATTGACTCATAAAGAAGTTAAATTTCATTGTTATGAATATATTGAAATTGCATTTATCATGCTTAAGTGTCTAGAAAAAATGGCTGAGTTGTGTCAAGCTTGATATTGTCATGGAACTTTGTTAGCACTTTTCAGTCAGGTGCATGGGGCATACATGTACTTTATTCATGTACTTTTAGATTGCTGGATGAAAGCTTGCTCCACGTTTAAGATTATCTTTATCAAATAAAAGTGTCAGCAGGATTTGTACATTATAGTGGTCAATCAAAGAACTGCATTGCACCAAATGTTGTCAGATGTTGATAGGCAGTGTACAGTAAGATGAAGTGAGTGAAGCTCCTGTTTATTCTAATAAGGTTGTGTCAGCCAAGAAGCTTGTTAAAATCCTCTCAGCTTCCCCTGCATACAGACTTTCCAAATTATCTTTAACAAGCTATTTCCATTATTCTTTGACAATGCAAAACTGTTGTCATTCCTCATACACTTACAAGCTTCTGTCTACTCTATATACCATGGCTCAGACCAACAGTGTAAATATGAAGCCATCTTTTTCTGTATGTCTCACAGGATCACATACCTTACCTCTGGTATGAATACAACACTCAATACCTCTTACCTTGGACTAATGGCCTGACTACATGAAAAGTTTGTCTTAAGTTAAACACAAGTAGCATTCACAATCCCAATTTTCAACTGATGCTTTAGATATGAACAACAGTAGCTTCTGTAAGACATACACAAGACAGTGTTGGGCTATGTCCAGAAGCTACTGTTGTTCATATTGCCACACAGCAATGAATGGTTGATTCTTGGATGCCTCCTGTAGAGACTCCAACTCTGATACCTATAGTGTTTGCACTCACAGGTCTATGACAGAAGCATTGTCCACCACGCTGGATGGTTAAACCGGGAAATTGTCAGAAACATTTGAATTTGGAATTATGATCACAGTCACATGCAAACACATTGCAAATTTGAAGATCTGACCATTACAGGTTTAACCAACCAGCAGGCAAACACTATAGTGTGGTGTGGCCATCAGATCCAAGATATACAAAGTGCTTGCTAAACAATGTTTACTAATGTATACAGTAAGTATTTTAGTGTGAAGTCTACCAAACTTTTTCTATGGATGTTACATTCATGAACAGTAGCATTAAGTTGATTTCAAGTCTGTCCAATAGTGAAGAATTATATTGCATTGATGCTGGGTTGCTGTATTGTGACAGTCCTTTCTTGTGATTTGCATGAAACAGATATGGAAGACATTAAATGTAACTTGAAATTTGGACTAGGAAGGTGTAGGATGTGTTTTGTTGGATTGTGTCTATTAGAAATGATAGCTGCAAATGATGCACACAAACAAAAAGTTCATGAAATACACCATACCCTCACCAATGTGGACGTCCTGACATAACAGCTTTAGGACACCTAGGACCGATATCTGGAAGTTTGATCCTTAAGCCCACAAACGCAATACACCACTAAATTTATTATAAAACTGCTTTCTATCTGCTGTTTACATTAAAGCAGTCGTTATCGATGGGAGCTGGTCGTTAAATTGATCACTTCTACCAACTGAACGGGCAGGTGGGGTTGAGATGAGCAGCCCATCTACCCGGACAGGTAGGTGGCCCCGACTTGCTGGTTGAGGTATTCTCGTGCCAAGAGCGGCTCGTACTTGTCCGACCCGTCCAGACAGTTCAGCTCCACGTCACTGTCGCAGTGGAAGAAGTAGGCGATGGACCGGCGCACGCGCTGCCTCTCCTCCGGGCTCTCAGGCATCACCACACGGTGCCTCTGTGGGGCAACACGACACTTATAATGTCAGGTGACAAGTAGGGGTGAATACCTGGTTTCATACACCGTATCACATTTTACGGAACACGCCGCTCATGTTAGAAGGGTGATACATGTCGTTGGGAACGTGCGTATGTAATGTTCACATAAAATTTCCATTATTATTGTGTCTGTAAGAGACGTTTCTTTATTTCGCTCAAAAGCATATTACTTTCAGAAAGCAAGTACGGAATCAAACGTTTTTATGTAGTATTTATTAGTTATCATCGCCACATGTACGTCTACCTTACTTTGATGTACGTACGTGATGTACGCCTACCTTATTTTAACTAAATTTGACACCTTAGTTTTATGTTTTCTTATATATGTCTTGTATTTAATTGTACAGTGGCGGTGCTAATGTGACTTGAGTTGCGCCACCACCATGTCTGTATTTGTCATGCACTTGAATTAAAAAAAAACGTTTCTTACCGTCGACTTGAGCTTGTCGGCTGACCACCTCTGTAAGGTGTCCGCGATGTTCACCACGACAGTACCCGGGATGGGCGAGGCTGGGACGTACTCCCCGTCAGCGTTCACCACCTGGGAGCGGTATAAACAAAAGAGCTTAAGTAACGTCTTCTGACACAAAATTGGACACATTGTACGACCTTACTATTCTCTCAGTGACCATCGATATGATATTAGGGCTGAAACAAAAGTATACATTTTGACATTTTCTTTTGAAGTTATCTTCTTCTATCTTAGGCTTTTATCGTCAACGAGCAATCAGTGTGCGAGAAATTTAAACGTACTGTACCGTCTGGCATCCGATCAATCAGCATTCACTGACTATATGCAAGAAGCTCCTTGATGTGTAAATAAATAGAATAAACACATTACAGTAGACTTTGAGTTAACTGTCCCCGGCAAATTTACCTCCAAGCCATGGTTGTCCTGGAACAGCAGAGTCAGGCAGCCGAAGTCAGTGTGTTCACCACACCTGACCTGGTCCTTCTTGATGACGTCCGGGACCGGAGGGTACCGGAGGGTTCGAAGGTTGGTGCCGTTACGACCCTTTCCGACGTACTTGAACTTTCCCAGGAAACCGTCTACATCCTACATGAAAACATATCATGTACTTAGTGCGGCAACATCCTACAATATCACATTTTCTTACAACAAAAGAGCTGAGAACTTCACTACACCGCTATGCGTCAATGTATGATTCTCCTATCGCCTCAGGCATGTCAGGAGTACCTGTGAGTTCAATGATGATAGTTAGAAAGTGACCGAGATAGTGAATAAAAGGACCAATGTGACAAGGAGGGACTATCATCTCGGTGTGTGAGTTAAAGAACCCACCACATTATTTGATACGAGTGGATAATACCAAGTAATCTGGTTAGAAACAACAAACAGATATACCTCGACTCCCAGTCCCCTGGCTATGAGCTCCAACAGGCGCATGGCGATCACGTGGCACTTGTGATAGAAGTCCATCATCACCGGCTCAAACTCTGGGATTTCCTCCGGCCAGGTCTGAAAAAGACAGGCAACTAGGACCAGCTTGTCATAGAAGATTTTGATTTTGCACCAAGTTCAGCAATTAACAATAGCCTGGTATGCACGTGATTTATTTTTTAGAGCCGTGGTCATCTATCATCCACCTAGTGCCTCTAGCGATTAAAAGAAAAGGACGCACCTGCCCTTCAGTAAGGGGTGGGTGTATGTTGAAGCATTCCTTTAGGTCACCGGGGGCAGGCGTGTCCCGTCCTACCAAAGACAACCTGCAAAAACGATGGGGGGTGGGGGTGGGGGGTGGTAGAGAAAAGCTTGAAGTTTATTTGTCTTTCTCAAGTTTTGGCATCCTGTGGCGATTTTCAGTGACGCTATGGCAAAATCAACCATTTACGGTCTGTGACCTTTTTCGTCACACTCTCGATTTTGTGTGACATATGCATGATCCTCCTTCGCAGAAGTTGTACGCCGGCGGAGGAGCGACGCGAGATATACCGCGGAGAGAGTTTTGCCGAGAGCATTACCATGGCCAGAACTTAGCGGAAGGGAGTTTTGCTAACCCGGCTGAAAAATCTCTCCGCGGCATAACTCGCGTCGCTCCCCGAAAAGAAAAAACGCCACCGCATCACAAGTCTGCGAACAAGGCTACGCACGACTGCCCCAATTCATACTATGAAAGTGACAAGTCACAGTACCCGTGCCAAGGGATCAAAGTGGGCGTTTACCGTTCGAACGTCAGTAGGGCTTCAAAGACGTGCCACTTGAGTTGACAAACCGAGGCTAGCACACGCCCGTTTGAAAATAGACGTTTGTCTACACCAGGAAGGTTGTTTGTCGGTTAGAACAGAAGTGCGGTTAGATTAATTATAATTTAATAATAATATTGATTTTATTCACATTTCTCTCTCCAGAGCCATCCAGCCATGTCGCTCTGCTGTCCTGTCCACCGGACGGGAGTATTTCTCCTTCACCGCTTCCGGTTGAAAACAGAATTTATCGTAGACATCAAAGACGTTGTTCACCTGTGAAGAGGGCTGGGAGTCAACTTTAGTTGGAAATACAAATGGCAGTTCGATTAGTGATAAAAGGTTGCAGTACACAGACTTAATGGGCACTTAAAAGTAATACGAGCACAAAGTACTAAGGTCAGCATATGCTTGAGACAGGCGCAGAGATTCTTGTGTTTACGACAGCGACGCGGGTACTGTGGCACAAGAAAGAGGAATACGTCATGTTTGAGACTGCAAAAGTTGAAATTTGATCTTTGTTCGGTTTATATAGCGTAGATTTGCGCCTTGTTACTGTCACAGCCTAGTGCTGTGCGCTTTGCGCTTTCCCATAGCGCTTTTAAAAGATTACGTCACGAGTGAACTAGCCGACAATCTTTAGCCCATTTTCACATATGTTGTACTGTACTTGTACATTATACCTTGAACTCAAACATATTCAAGTTCTGTACCTAACTTTTGCACCCTACTATATATATGTTTTTTTACCGCGTCCAAGTAGGTCACTTTGGGGTTCTTCACTATAGAAATTCCCATAGGCCGGAAACTGTGTCCTGCTACCATGAAGTTCATCTGACTGGTATCAGGACATTTCGGCCCCTGGACGGACATTTCGGCGCCAACCGGACATGACAAATAGCACATCGAAAATATTATTTATTCCGAGCTATTTGGTCTTACCTCTGATGTCGGGATACCTGTGTTCTTCAAATACACGAAGCCCACAGTAGTGAAAGCCTGCATGAGTTCATCTGTCAGCGCTTCCAGGTCAGCGTCGTTTACGTTCTTACGCTTGTTGTCAAGGCTGTAAGCCGAGAAATCCACGACTGGGATGTAGCCACTCATGTTTGCTGCAAGAATGTAGTGTATCGAAAAGGGTAAAATCTTTGCGTAATTTTTGTGGAAATGATTTGCTTAGTTAAAAAAGGTGTCTGCTATCACTATAGATACTTGTCGGTCCATGGTCTGACCCGTCTTACCAGTGCCGACTTATGTTAATTACCTCCGGGGAAGGAGATATCCTTCCGCGAGGAGGTTTTACTATTGTTCGAAACATTTCTGTCAGCAGCTGTTTCTCGCGATCGGCTGGACGGATTTGTCTGTGGTTCGGTATACGTATTGCTGTTGGGCTGTAGATGATGCAGAACGTTTTTGTTTAATTGCATATGTGTTTATGGGCGTGGAAATAAAAGGTTTTTAAGTGCTCCGGACACCCCCGTTATGCTGAAAATGGAATTTACCATGTTGTTAAGGAATGGGGAGGTTTCAGTTTTGGGTCTTACCATTTAAAAGGGGTCAGACAGAGGGGTGTCTGGTTCCGATAAAAACGTTGGGTGACGGCGCAGCAATGACGGCGCGGGATGACGGCGGGGATAATGGCGCGGGTGACGCTGAACGCTGGGTGCAAGCCGAGTCAGCGCTAGATCTTCGTGTCGCGGCATTTATTTCCAGAAATACGGCGATACACGTCAATTTATTTCAAGTACGGAGCGTAGCTAGCAGCCAGCAGAACAGCAGAAGCGGTGGGCGGGCGGTATGCAAATCTTGCATGACGTATCCGCGTTACGCGTCTCTGATTGGTTGTTCGCTTCAGCTGAGATCGCCGGGCGGCAACATGAAGGGCGCGGGGACGCGATTTTTCTGTTTGAAAATATGCACTAAACGCTGTTTTCCAGGACTGCATAGCCACATCTAGTGAAAAAGTGCACAATTAATATAAATTTGGGGGGAAATATTTGTTTCTTTGTCGATTTATGGTGTCGATTTATGGAACCCGGAAGTGCAGCCGAGACCAGCGCGCAGCGTAGACCAGCGTGGCAGTTTGACGTGTACGATCAAAACATAAACAAAACTCCCGCTGAAGAAGGGAAATTATCCTGTATGTATGCATTTCAGATCCCAGTGACTATGTTTACGATGGGAATAATTGTGGATACGCACGATGCGCACGATAAGCCTCAGAAATTTATGTCGCGAGTGGGGCATTCTATAGGCTTGCACGGCCAATGTCTGGCACGCTACGCGGCGTACGTACACTGCTGCACATCACAGCCAGCGATTCAGTGTCTTAAAATATTTTTTAACATCAGTATAACAATATTTTTAAGCATATGTGATCAAATTTCTGTAAAAAAAATTTGCACAATTGTAAACATAAAACATGAATAGATCGCTGCTATACTGGGCGTACCATTTCGCGTACATGGCCGGCTGCCCGGCGCTGCGCAAATACTGTCCCGATTTTTCTCAGTAGAAAACCAGAATAAATCACGCACCCGTAATTTGGCTTCGACCCAGAGCTCCTACTTCAGAGTTGAAACCTCAAAAATAGTAACTTTATTAGAGCATGGAGGTATTATACCTCTATGATTGGAAGAAATATAGTATTGCGACACGTGCATAGAATTTGACAAATGGGGGGGGGGTGGCGCTACCTAAAATTCTGCTGCGCTACCTAGTTTTTGCCCTAGGTAGCACACTGTGCTACTTTGCTCAAAAAAGTATTTCGAACACTGCGTTAATCAACAGTCCATACCGAACCAACGTACCGTCAGTAGCCATCAAACCGGCATACAAACATATTACGCACATCTCTTTTTTCTACCTCCATGTTCATACTACACACAAACAACTAACCTAAACCAATAGAAAAAAACCCGGAGGTTTGAAATCTACGATTTCCCTTGTTTTTTAACATAATTTTTGTGGAAATGATTTGCTTAGTTAAAAAAAGGTGTCTGCTATCAATATAGATACTTGTCTGACCATGGTCTGACCCGTCTTACCGGTGCCGACTTATGTTAATTTTTCATGGTGGGGGGGGGGGGCAGGGGGTCACAGTTTGACATCATTTGATATGCCCCAAGGCAGAAAGCTCAAGCATCTGACAAAAGAATGAAAATTTACGTCACGCGATTAACTAGCTACTCTCCTTTTTGGATTCGGCTTCTTTTTAGTGTGTTTTAGGCATTTTGATAATCTTTTGTACAGTCTGGGTGGTGTAAAAAATCCAATTCAAAAATGAAAGCGCGATAAAACGCGTACGTCTAAAACACGCCAAAAAATAAGCCGAAGTCTAAACTTCTGCTTGGAGTAATCAACTAGCCATATGGCAACAACTTGAGTAAAAGCATGCAGGTATAATTTTTTTATACATGGTAAAAGAAACCAATGACTGCTGCTCGCTGCGGATTGGAAGCTTTTTCCATTTTCCTCCAAAATCAGAAGATACTCCATCAGTTACTCCAACCCTGCATATATACTACATGTACTTTCTAATATAATTAATTCCGAAACGAGATTTTAGTAAGTAGTACAAAATATCATATAGCTGGGCGACATCGACCACTTCCCATCGGTTATCATGCCGTAACATCATAAGTGATGAATAATAAAAAAAAGGTGATCGGTTATTAGAATAATCGAGGCGGGGCGTTAACCCTAGAAATCATGAGCGCATGAGGACACCAAAAGGACAGAAATTAAGCCGTTTGGTACACAGGGTGGCTGTTTAGTAGCCGCATTTTTTATTCACATTTTTCAAAATATTCACAATATCCCTGGTAGCTCTAGAGATAACGAAGAATGTCCTTGGGGTGACCACTAAGATTGGCCATGGCTGTGAAATACAACCAACTCGAAACGTTCCCTAGCTGGATGAATGACCTAAAATGTCAATGTTGAAATGAATCATTCTAATCATTATGGGTAGCTTTCATTTTCTTGTTAGTCGATGCGTGTCTGACGCAGTCAAACATCCATACAAGACCAATTCATTCGATATTCTTTGGCTGTAAACGCCCCTCTAGCGTAACATAGTAAAATTGCAATTAGACGATGACTGGTCAGGCTTCAGGGGGTGAACCGTTAATACCAATGTGTGCTGTTGATTTTTTTTTAGAAATACCACAAAACGTCACTAAAACAGAAAATCTGAAACTTTATCATTTTCTATTATTATTATCATAAGAATTTTATCGTGATTTTTTAAAAATGAAAAACGGCACCCAAAATCTCTTAATGTTACTGAACTATCCCTGTAGTTGCCATAACAACAGAAACCAAGATGGCGTCGGGTCGACAGAAGTTGGAAGACCTGAACATGACCCAGGATGAACTCCAGCGGTTTGAGAAAGCTTTCAAAAGCGAGGAGTTCAGGAAACTGTTTGCCGAGTACGCCGAGGAAATATCTGATCCAGAAAACCGGAAAAGGTACGGGATACCCATGCGATTCGTTGTTATTTGCTAGATAGATGTAACAAGTAAGTTGGTGGGAGGGGGGCGCGTTAATCAACAGACATGAGATCGCCTGAACAGGGGGTATATACCAGTAATTTCCATGATCGCAAGAGACTTGTGATGGATTTTCAGACTGGTAATTGGCATGATGTTCATTTCATTTAGTTCTTGACTACATATATGTGCACTTCTCAATCTGATCTGATCTGAATTCAGCCACTAACTAGCCTCCTTCGCAGACTTGTTGGGCGGCGGCATTATTTTTTAGGTGAGCGACGCGAGTTATGCCGCGGAGGGACGATTTTGCCGCTAAGGGAGTTTTTGCCACGGAGAAAAGGTTTCCCGCTCCAACAAGTCTGCGAAGGAGGCTAACTTATAACTATCCACTCAGAGGTGTATGTGATGACAAACGTTTCATTATACACGTTTTTCAACAGCTCGATCCTGGGTTGATAAAACTGAAATGTGTATTCATGACTGCTCTTTTTAATTTTTAGCATACTAGTAGTTCATCATCATCTTTGATACTGCTTAGCCTTCTAAAGAGAAGATTACTAGCAGCTGCGCATTAATACTGTGTGCAAAGTGCAAACAAAGGGTAAGGTAGGGGTGGACATGGACAAGTGCAAGGACAGGACAAGTGAAATCAGTGGTGCTAGTGTTACACGTATTTACATATGTACAAGGACCGGGAAGCAGCTCAATGCAGCGAAGCCCGTCCCAGCTCAGCTTTGAACTGGGAGATGGACTTCGCCTCCGCCACACTGGGCTCAAGTTCATTCCACTCCTTGATGGTGCGAGGGAAGAACGAGAGCCTGTAATAGTTGTTCTT
>NW_017803713.1:2212893-2247011 GCF_001625305.1 Branchiostoma belcheri | reverse complement strand
GTCGACAGAAGTTGGAAGACCTGAACATGACCCAGGATGAACTCCAGCGGTTTGAGAAAGCTTTCAAAAGCGAGGAGTTCAGGAAACTGTTTGCCGAGTACGCCGAGGAAATATCTGATCCAGAAAACCGGAAAAGGTACGGGATACCCATGCGATTCGTTGTTATTTGCTAGATAGTGGTGGGAGGGGGGCGCGTTAATCAACAGACATGAGATCGCCTGAACAGGGGGTATATACCAGTAATTTCCATGATCGCAAGAGACTTGTGATGGATTTTCAGACTGGTAATTGGCATGATGTTCATTTCATTTAGTTCTTGACTACATATATGTGCACTTCTCAATCTGATCTGATCTGAATTCAGCCACTAACTAGCCTCCTTCGCAGACTTGTTGGGCGGCGGCATTATTTTTTAGGTGAGCGACGCGAGTTATGCCGCGGAGGGATGATTTTGCCGCTAAGGGAGTTTTTGCCACGGAGAAAAGGTTTCCCGCTCCAACAAGTCTGCGAAGGAGGCTAACTTATAACTATCCACTCAGAGGTGTATGTGATGACAAACGTTTCATTATACACGTTTTTCAACAGCTCGATCCTGGGTTGATAAAACTGAAATGTGTATTCATGACTGCTCTTTTTAATTTTTAGCATACTAGTAGTTTACTTGCCAGTTAGAGTAGCAACAAGGTTCTTTATCACATAATTTGTATATCATGCACAGCCTAAATGTCTTTCTTGTAATCTGTTTCAGATATGAGGCTGAGATCACGGCCATGGAGAGGGAGCGGGGAACTGACGTCACCTTCATCAACCCTGAACCTCACTACGTCATCAAAACTTCCCTGGACGGGGAGAAGAAATGTTTCATCAACATTTGTGCTAACCAGCATGTTGAGGTAAAAAGTTTTAACAGTGACGCATGTTTCCCCACACATTTAGGTAACAGCTTCATTGGTTTTGGGCCATATTTGCAAATGATTGCTCATTACCATTAGCAACTATTTTAGGGTTTGCATAACACTAACCCTAATTTAGGGTTACGGCAACTCTACTTTAGGGTTACGCTAACCCTAATTTAGGGTTACGCTAACCCTAATTTAGGGTTACGGCAACCCTAATTTAGGGTTCCTAATTTAGGGTTACGCTAACCCTAATTTAGGGTTACGCAAATCCTAATTTAGGGTTACGCTAACCCTAATCTAGGGTTACGCAAATCCTAATTTAGGGTTATGCTAACCCTAATTTAGGGTTACCATAACAACAGAGAAGGGTCAAAAAGACAGAGAATGGGCCGGGGGACAGAGAATGGGCCGAGGGTAAGAAACACAGATAATGGTCAGAGAAACAGAACAGAGGAGTATAGGATGTTGTAAGAGTAGTTGAGAATGAGATATTCAAAGGGCAGATATTCATAGGATATATGTTAACGTACCAGAGAACTAGAGCACTAGTGTAGTGGCTTACAGAGTAATTTTAATTTACTAGTTCATGCTTTGGGTGCCCGTATGCTAATTAGCAAGGTTTTTGCATATATGGCCCAAAACATTTACTAAGTATGTGTAAACATTCAGTAAAGGAACAAATTATTAGAAATGACACTAGAAATGAATTCAGCAAAAATAACTAGCTAGGAGTATTTCAAGTCATCATTTTGTGCAAATTTGACTTCTTGATGTGTTCTGTACCTATGTCAAAGAAGGGTCTCCCTTCTACCTCCATGCATGTAGATGACCTATTACACCTGCATGATGAATTGTTTTCTCATTGTTGTTTCAGAAACCCAGCAGCCAGCCCTGTATGCAGGGGGAGGGGCCCAACAGAAGGATAGGGGAGACGTGGTCTGTTCCCCACAGCCTGACACCAGGCCGGGAGGACCTGGATAAGAACAAGCAGCGCTGCATGGTGTATGACGTTGTGTTTCATCAGGAGACGTTGGAGAAAGCTGCTGGTGATAAGAGGTAAGACGTCTTGGAAAGGCTGAACTTGCCCGAAATGTTTTTTAAGTAAATAGATAATTTTAAATATACAAGCATGTGGCCTTACAGCCATGTGAATCAAAATTCAGTACCTAAGATTCAAAGAAACAAATTTATTACTTTTATTTTGCAGGTTTAAGCAGATGGTGAATGACATTGCCTTCAGTGCTATAGAGAGGCAGTTCCAAGTGAAACTGGATAAAACCAACATCAAGTTTCCCAAGATTAAGTACAAAGGGACTCCTACAGCTACAGTCATGAGGTGGGTATGCCACACTGGAGAAAAAAAAAGAAAAAAAAAGCTTTCTTAGACCTACTATTGTGAACTAACATTGTGTACGATGCTGATTTTCTTTGATTATAGTTCTGCCTTGAGTTTTTTGTTTTTCCATTACATGTACTTTCCATAGTTAAGCTCCTTCACTTTTTATGGTTGTCATACTCAGTGCTTAGTGCAGTCGTACTCAAGCTGTATGGCTGGTCATAAGTGGAACAGTTTTTATTGATTTGTTATCTAACTTTGCCTTGATATTCAGTTAATGTATAGTTGTTGATTGATCTTTCATAGGAAACGCTTGCCTGATGGACCCCAGACTTCCCCCGACAATGATGATGACCCTATCCAGTTCCCCTATCCTTACAGTCCCCCTTCAGGAAACACAGAAAAAACAAAAGAAACACAAAGCTCAGTCAGACCCAATGAAGAAAATGAACCAGAACAGAAGCAAGACTTCACTGTGCCCAAGTACACCATCAAGCATCGATCAGAATTTGATATCCAGAACTTCCGTGAGGCACCTGATGCTGCTCCATCCACACGACCGAAGGAACTTGTAGTTGACATTGACTTTCCTCTTCTGAAGTCAGCGGCCAAGTTGGAGCTAGACATCTTCGAGAAACAGCTGAAGGTGGAGTCAAAGAAACCTGCCTACAAGCTGGACATCAGTCTGCCATATCCCGTAGACGAGAATGAAGGAAGCGCAAAGTTTGACAAGAGCAAGAGGCAGTTGACGGTGACGCTGGTGGTTAAGCCAGCTCCACAGGAAGACCTTCCATTCACTGCTGGAAGGACAGAAGACAGGCAGCTGGTGGAGGAAGTCACAGATGTACAGGTAGGAGGGAAAGCAGAAGAGAACCATGTACAGGATGGAGGAAGTACAGAGAACATCTTACCAACTGAAGTGTCAGAGATGGAGACAGACAGCAGGGATAAAAATCCATCAGCAACTGAGACAGAAGGGACAGGGACTGGACCAGTCAGTGATGTTGCAACAGCAGCAACCACTATTGATGCATCAGACAAGGACATTTTCAAGGAAGAAGATGAGCTCCAAAGCAGCTCCACAAGTCTGGATCTACCCTCAGACTCAGCCACACCTGCTAGCACCACACCTGTTAGCACCACACCTGACAGGGCCACACCTGCTTCCCCCACCTGTCCTGACTATACCTACAGACAAGACGAGGACAGTATGACGATTGTCATCCATGTCCCCAATATCATCGAGAAGAACATCAGTAAGACCTACTCAACATCCAGTTACATCATCAGTGTCCAGTTCCAGGCAGCAGGTGCAGTTACAGTTATTCTTACTGGGAATTAAAGTTCTAGCTAGACTCCAGTTCTAAACTCACTCCCAGTCTTTTATCTTATGTTCATACATGGGGGCTGGCATTAGACTGACTCATAAAGAGCTGAACCAACTCAGAAGATGTTTGCCAATGAATACCTTCAGTTGCATTCAACACTGGAAAAAAAACTACAGCTTATTCTAAAGCTTTGAGCTGCTATATGCTATCCTACCCTTACCCTTTATCATCTAACAAATATTTTCAATCCACCCAGGTACCACCGGGCTGCAGTACTACCAGCTGTTTGTGGTCCTGCTGGATGGTAACACCGTGGTACGGAGTCAGACCAGTGTAGACGTGTCGCCCCACAATGCTGTGTTGCTGCTGCACAAGGACAACAGCTGCAAGGGATTGTGGTCCAGCTTCAAGGCTGGGGTGGACATCATGAACTTAGAGGTGAGGAACTTGGATGTATCATACTGTGGTCTAATGTTAATGATCCCAATTGTAGCCTAATTGTTAATATGCCAAAACTGGATTTGCATGTTACTGGTAGTTAGTGGTATTGGTTTCAGTCTTTGGAGAATAGTAAGCAGTCCAATGAGAGCCATACCTCGAGCATGTTAAAGAACCCACCACACTTATGATAAAGAGTAGTCCCAGGTTCAAATCAGGCAGGCCATTTTGAGGCTTGTACTTGCCAACTTGAATGACTTTGGCCACTCAATGTTGTATCTGCTAATCCTCCACTTTGTGTCCTCCCAGGAGAAACAGTTCCTGACAGAAGATAGTGTGAAGGCAGCCGTCCAGGCAGTGGTCAGGGAAGGCCAGGCCGTGGCTACAGACACAAGCAGTGTCAAGGTCACAGAGGCTTCAGAGGACAAGCTGGCCATTGAACTCACGGTTAGTTTTATGCTATCCAGTCTGATGTTTCTGTGTTAAATTGAGACTTAACATGGACTCGTGGCACACCATGCTAGGTGAAGACTGTAGAGTAACCGGTATGTTACAAGCATACTAGAATCAGCATGAAAGTTCATCTGAGTTGGTAAATTACATTATGAAAAACTTAAACTGTTCTCCAACTGAAAATTTGACTCACCAGAAATTTTCGACTGAATCACTCAGTCTTCCTCAGCTATCTGACCCAAATGCTGTGGACACGTGATTTTTCCCGCGTGTGACGTCAGCAAAGGGTCAAAGGTTGTCTGAGGCCATATACATCAGGGCACTTCAACTGTTGCTCAACCGGGACGGGGGCCGATATCGACTTCAGACAACCTTTGACGTGGGAAAAATCACGTGTCCACAGCATTTGGGTCAGATAGCTGAGGAAGACTGAGTGATTCAGTCGAAAATTTCTGGTGAGTCAAATTGTGATTTGGAGAACAGTTTAAGTTTTTTGTAAGCATACTAGAAGGCTTTTATGAAGGATATTAGAGTGGGTGCCAGGAACTTCAGGTTATCATGTGTTCTCCATGAGATTATTTCTGTTTCAATTCCAATTACAGAATCATATTTGTGATCAGTGATTTCTAATGAATGATTAATAAATACATGTATATTAAATGTTGAATACAGGATGTGTCTGGTGTGCAGGATCAGGAGGAGATGGGAGGAAAGCCCACAAGTGCGACGGTAGATGGGAATCTGGACATCTCACCTCAAACTGGGAAGTCTTCCATTAAGGAACGTGTTAGTGAAGTCATTGAGGGAGGACAGAAAGGAGAGGGGTTGGATAGTGATGATGATGATGCCGATGATTCAGGAAGCACCCAGGGAACAGAAGCTGTCAATCAAATGGTGCTAGAGAACACTGTTTCTGGTAAGGGTGATGGAGGTCCTGTCGAGATGGTACAAGATGAAGAGGACGGGGGGCATGTGCCAACTGGGAAGACAAAAAGGAGGAGAAGGAAAAGGAAAGGGAAAACACAAGCTCAAAGTCAGGATTCTAACACTGGCACTGAGGCAGGACCAGGAGTATCAGATGAGAAAGGTGGGCACTTGGAAGGAAGAAAGGAGGATGAAGATAGAAAGGCAAGCACGTCAAGCAAACTTGAAGTCTCAGAACAGTCAACAATATATTCAGAGAGTGAGAAAGAAGCAGCTACTCAAGACACAGTTGGTTTTAATAAAACCATCATCAACACAGGAAGGGAAAGGAAGAACTCAGGGAAGAAAAGCGTCACTTTCTCGGACAATGTGGAGATCCACAAACTCGATGATGAAAGGAATGGGAAAGGCAAAAAGAAGCAAAAGGGTAAGAAAAATAATCAGAATGGCCAGAAGGTAGCAAATGGTCATAGAAAGACAGAAGGTGAGCCCACCATGGCAGCAAATGTATCAGAGGAGGTCACTGTTCCAAGTGTGTCCAACACAGAGTCTACACCTGAGCACAAACCAGCAGGTCAAGGTGAAGTTGGAGATGGTGATGTCAAGAAGGGAAAATCTGACCCCGCCAAGAAGTCCGAACCGCAAGCTGTGGATGCACTAACAATCAGGGATGTCAGTACTGGTGAGGAGGAGGTAGTGACGGAGCACAGGGCCGAGTGTGCCGTACAGTTCACCAACAAAGTCATGTTTGAACTGGATTAGGTGACAAGGAATTATGTTGGAAGCATGACATTACCAATTTTCATTGGATGTTAAGTTTCATGTTGGATTTTGTTGAACATTCAAAATTTTGCAGTGTGTTTCAGGATTGAAACTGACCAGTGGTAATGCCAGTGCTAGTTGGGGTCAGCAGTGACAGTATTGTTTTGTGTGCTCATGATACATAATAAAGTTTTCAGATTGAATCAACTAGATATTTTGTTCAAATTAGATTATGATAGCACATTCTGTAGTAAATTCAGAAAACCTAGTTAGTACTGCTGAAGTTTATCAATAGTTCTATTAGAGCACAGGTACTTGGATTGAGCAATTCAAGTTTAAGAATGGTGACAAGTGTATATATCTTGATTATTCAAACGAAATGTTAATAGAACAGCTGTTGTGATTTGGACCATTTGCAATTTTTATGTTAGAACTGTAGGGATTAAAACATTTTCACTTGATTCCAATCGACATTAGATACTGTTTTGGTACTTAAGGAAGATATGTTTTAAATGGTGTTGGATAGAAGATCATCAATTGAATCATTGATAATAGGTTATGTTGATGCTATTAGATGAGTTCAAGTAAGTAAAAATGACTTGATGATCAAAGACGATTGCAGAGTTGGATTTTAGATAGTCAATGCTTGAAATAGTTACAGCTGATGTTGAAGACAGATTGCATAAAACACATACAAATGTAGTTTCAGGATTTAGTACCAACAGGAAGAAATCAGTGGCTGATAATGTTATCAGATTGCTGTGTCTTAGCAATAATGACAAGAAACATCATTTGGTAACCAGACAAACATGATGTATTTGCCCCACATGGTAATATCCAGCTGCTTGTTCTCAACTTAAACTACTTTGTGAGTCTAAAGACATCCAAACTAAGTACAAAGTACGAGACAGAGCGCAGTATTACTCCTGTCCAGCTGGGAGTTCTCACCTCCTCTACATGCATATAACCACAACTAAAACCTGGAAATACATAACTAACAACAAGGCAATGACAATATATTGTGAGACGTGTATGTCCAAACCAACAGTGTTTTATAGTAATATATGTAAAAAGCTGCACAGCTTGACTATGTTGAGAAATACTGAGACTGAATTTGGGAATGATCCAGAAAAAATGGGTGCAAGAGCAATAGAAGAAATGAACAATTGAGGTACCCCAGTGTACAAAATGAACAAATAGGAGAATTATCCCACTGCAGACTTGTCACATTTAGTCTGTAGTTCCTGGAAGTCCTCCTAGACATCAACATCAAGCTTCACGTGTAACAAAGCCTTTCATTGACTACTCTGTACAGTTATCCTTCAACAAGTCTCTGCTGCACGAAGAGACAGGATTGACAACATTGTAATCTTGTTGAATAGAAGATCTAATCAAGATAGTAGTTTCAAACTACAATGTATGCATACTGTAATTTTTGCAAATTTGGCAGGCTTCAATTTGGTGAAAGAATTTTTTCTGGAGTAGCTGATTATATTCATACTTGCTACTATAGCTTTTAGTGATTTGGAACAAAACAAATAAATCTGTGAAAATTGTTTTGTTTTTGATGTTAGAGAAGATACATTATGTATCTAAAAGACCCAAATTCCCTTATATTTCATACCGATAATCTCCATTTTAATATTGCACTTCAGTTTCATCTCACACAACAGTGTTATAATCATTACCCTCTTCCTAATACAGTACTACATGACAGTTTGGCTATGTTACATTTTACTCTTTCTCTGACTACTTACAATGTGTGAAAATACAGGAACAACTTGACTAGAGCACATATATGTACAATGATAAATCACATTGTGCAGTTCAAAAGGAAATGATACAACAACAATGTACACTCAAAACACCTTATTGCATTAGAGTTGCCTATGGAACGTTGGTATGTATACAACAGCTGGAACCAAACCACTACCAACAAGTTTGAACAACGGAACACAGCAATATCAGTTGGACAGTCATGCCTTACTGACAGAAAGTTGCAGAAGCTTTCTGAGAAGGTTTGACAGTAATTTGAAACATAAAAAACCCAATCAAACCTAATAGTCACACTATAATTGTAAAATCTACATGTACAATAGAAACTTAGAAATGTAACATGGAAGATTAGAAGAAAGTATGCTCCTCCAAACAATATGGGAAACTTTACATGCAGTAACAAGATTTAATTGTAGGGCTTCAAATGACTTTTTTTCATGTCTAAGCAAGTAAGCAATCTTATATATAGTAATAAGCACGTACCATGTAGATACTGTATCATATACACCATATTTCTGATCTTTCTACATCTGTAATTAATAATAAAATACAGATCTCTACTTACTGCATTTTAATCAGTTCTACACAAGATACATAAAACTTCACTGCTTTGTTTCCCTTTTAAGGATAGTCTTAACACTTGCATACAAGATGTAGCTGACAACAGTGCCCTCTAGTAGGGGATCTGGTTCTGGTAGTACTGCAGCATGTCGTAGGTAATGCTCCTGTAGTTGAGGAAGGAGTCCTTGATGACCTTCTGCATGTAGTTGGCCGCATCCCTCTCGTTCTGCAGGGGAGCAAAGCGCTGGCGAAGCAGCTTGATGGTCTGGCCTCGGAAACACGGCAGTGCTGTGTCCAACATCAGAGCAACCAGCGACACGATAGCCTCCTGGTAGGGGCGCACAGCAAGGTAGCCCTAGAAACAAGCAGTAAATGGTTATTGTTTTCATTTCATTTTATTGGCTCAGTTGACATACAGTCAAGGCTGCCCAATTAGCTGAAGGCCATTACTAAAGGCTAGTCTGTGAAGTTTGAACTGATGGATGGGTGGCCATCACACTGGGATACAGCCATGTTTTATCAAATGTGTTGGGGTCTTGTCTGTGTCTTAAACTGACTGACAGATCAGCATACCTTACAGAAGGACTGCAGTCCCTATCAACAGCAAACAAACTGTGGTTCAGCAGATAAATGGCTAGGACCATAAGACAACTGTCCCATTTCTTTAATTGTTCTGAGGGTCTGTATTAAATGTAGCCCACACTACTTATGAATTACCTGTATACACAGCTCCATGAAGCGTCGGAACGGAGGGGCGTCCATCTTCCCACCCATGATCATCACCATCTCATCTGTCAGTTTGATGTCTGGCTCCCAGCCGAGGTTCCCCCCAGGTGAGCTCTCGAACATGAAGCCGAAGTCTATGTGCATGATGTGGCCCTGAGGAACAGTCAATCATGATCATTAATTTTATCAGGAACACTCCCTTCAAATGGTCAGAAGAACAAGTGACAGTACATGTACATTGTATATACAATTTCACTGAGTGTGGACATACCCCTTGCTATTTAAAAAAAGATCAAGGAACAGCATTGAGCGGGTATCCTTTTCTGGTAGCAGGCAATCCGGGTTTCCAATGCATTGAGACTGACTCAGAAAAAAACTTATTGGCATACATGTGTACACAGCTTACCATTCTATCTTCCTTACCTGTGAGTCCAGCATGATGTTTCCATTATGCCTGTCCTTGATTTGTAGCAGGAACCCTATAACGCTGTAAGCCGCCATTGATTCAATAAAGTTCCGGCGGGCGTTCTGAAACATGAGGGTCATCTCATCTCCATACTTCTGCAGGAAGTACTCGTACAGGCCGA
Source organism: Branchiostoma belcheri (assembly GCF_001625305.1). Classification (NCBI taxonomy): domain Eukaryota; kingdom Metazoa; phylum Chordata; class Leptocardii; order Amphioxiformes; family Branchiostomatidae; genus Branchiostoma; species Branchiostoma belcheri. The sequence continues at coordinate 2,237,221 of NW_017803713.1, read as the reverse complement.
TGTCGGTCTGCCGTCCCAGCTGGTCACGTGACTTGGTGTCTGGGATGCACTCGATGACACCACAGCCTGGCGCCGTGGCGATGACACGGTACGGGTACAGGAACAGGTCCAGCCCCGCCTGCCGGAAGATGTTCTTAAATAGTGTCATCACCTGAAACAGAAAATTATCTTCATTCAGTTTCACCTTGAGGGAAAGGCCTCAACACTTTTAGCTTATTAAGTTATAGAAAGTCATTCTCCCTCTGAAAGTTAATAGTTGCATGCCATGTATAGTACAATAAAAACAATAAGTAAACTGTTTCAGCTTGTTAATAAATTCTCATCTACATGTAATCAGCATGAAATGGCTGCCACCTACCTGTTGGCATCATTGAGTGTATAAACCAATACCCATATTACAGTAGGGACCTCAGAGAAGCAACTGATATCTTTTGCTGCCAATCTGTCATACCTGCAGTGCGAGCATGTCCTGTCGCACATCATCTCCCACTTTAAAGATGGCTGCCTGCCAGACCTCCTCTGCTGTTCCATCTGTTGTGTCCCCTCCCTCCAGTCCAAGGTTCTCCAGATCGTTGATCCCACACTTTCTCACCTGCAGAGAGCACAGTCACAGGTTTCACACAAACTGTATCCACATGTCCATAGTGTAACACCAGCTAAGATTTAAAAGCTCACACTTCTGATCCTTAAGCAGGGTAACTAAACAATGGATCAAACACACTATAGACTCAGGTTCATTGGAGTCAAATACTAAAGCAAACAACAACTAACTTAAAAAAAACCCAACAAAAACAGACCTTAAACTTGGCCAGGAAAGGTGCCTTTGCTGCGCTCTGGAGGGGAGTTCCTGAGTTGTAGTCGATGCCCAACACGACAGCCTCAGGGTTACTGGGCAGGTAACAGCCAGGCTGGACCTGAAGGGCAGCAGGAACAAGGGTGTTGGTCAGACCATACCACGTGGTAACAGTAATTATAAGTTCAAACAAGGAGCTCCAACGTCCTTGGTTCAAAGCACATGAAACGTCTACTGAAAATATCTAGGAGTCTGTGATGCTATTTCCTGAATACAACTTATAACTATGAACATGTATCAATAAGTACATATCTGAAGAATGGTGATAACACTGGTAAACTGTGGATAACAAGGTCTGTTTTGTGAATTATATGTTGCATTTGGTATTTAGGCACATCTAATTAGCCTTAACACAAAGGAGTCAGTTGATCTTTCAACACACAAGCTAATTTGCGTAACATTTCTAAGCGAAGGGTACTTCCCCATCATTGAAATATAAAATGCAATACAGTGCTCAACATAGATCTTAGGTACTCACAGCAATTTTCTTCATGGCCTTGAGACAGGCTTTCTTCCTCTCTGCACCTTTAGGATATGGTCTGATCTCCCCTGAGATAGCCGTCACCTTCCCGAAGAAGTCAAACTCCCGTTGATAGAACTGTTTAGCCGGGCCTGATAATGTCCGAGTCATCAGCTCAATCATGGCCTCAAAACGATCTCCAACCTGCAAGAATGGGACTTGCTGTCAGAGTATGAAAGGGACCTTTTCACTAGATAGACTTTAACAACACTGAACATCAAGGGATCAGGCATGGGAAGGTGTTTAGCGTAGTGAGCCATCAAGTCCTGCAAAGCTTGCATGTTATACTATTGAAATCCACACCTCTGGGTCCTTGATGGTGCCGTCCTCATCAGTGTAAGCATTGGTCTTCATGTTCCAGACAAACTGGTGAGCCAGTAGCTGGGAGCGCCGACTGGCCCACTGGATATACTCTTGTACGTACCCCATGGTGTCGTAACGTAGAGCCTGGGGTAAGAAAAGGTAGCTGACATTTCTAGAAAATCCTAGTTCCACAACAAATGTAAAGAGTACAATGTATAGCAAACACCACAACTATTTCAGGTGGACTTATACTTTAGACGTTCCAGTCATGATAGAAATGATCACAGTTTGTGTGGTTAAGTCATTAGCATCATTATGTTGGTGACATTTACATGTGGATCATTCCTGAAGACATCGGTAATTTGGGTCCATATGTAGTGAATCATTCTGTTAGAGGAAGTTACTGTTTAACCCTTTTTCCGATGAAAACTGATATCATACCTGGATCAGCTGTGGGACGTAGAACAGGGTGACCTCGGGCGGGAGGGAGCGCAGGACTTTGACGCCGAGTTGCGAGGTGAAGGGATGAGGCGGGAACTGGCGGGAGAAGTACGACAGCGCCATGGCGGGGTTGACACCAGACCAGGTCAGGATGTGGCTCAGTTCTGGGGCGTCCACCTCAACACTGTGCTCTGTCACCAGGTACTGCAGAATGGCAGAAACAGTACATTCAACCTTCACTAGGGAAACTTGTGTTAAGTACTAGCCTCAGCCCATGAAGCATTTTCCTTATTTAGTAATGGCCCACCTCCACATTGAGTTCTTTAACCACGCACTACACAGCAGGACCTGAAGTATAATTTTGCTGAGCTAAAAAAAGCACTCTTAAACTCCATACCTCCACCCATGCAGCAATGTTTTAGAACCTTACAAGCTTTCTTGGTCCAAGCTGAAATACCGAGTTATAGAATAAAACAAAAATAATAATTTAAAATTAATCTATAACAGGCCATGCTGCCAGAGTGAGGCCTACTTTCTGGTCAGGTGACTTTTCCTCAACCCACGCAGGCAAAAGGAACTGCAAAAATAAGACAGCCATTACACAATGTTCAGTAATCCTCGAGAAAATTAATGTATCTGAAACAGGAGAAGTCCCAAAAGTTTAGCACTTCTTACTTGAGGAAGAGCATAACAAAAATCATAAATCTATCCTGTTTACAAACACATACAGTTAAAAAGAGTCCGAGTTTTACCTGGATTGCTCTGGGAACATCGACCACTGCTTGGGGGTCATTCCTGACTAGACGTGTCACCTCCCTGGAGATGGCTTCTGTCTGACGGAACCTGTATTAAGAGGAAGCATGATGAACAACTACTCCGTGTAGATACAACTGACAAGGGCACAAATTTTCATCCAAAGATGAAATTGTCTGTTTACACAAAATCTGATGAAAAAGTAAAAAAGCAAAATCAGTTATGAAATAGACCCAAGCAGGGAATGTGTGTTCCACTTGCTTGAACAGCAGTTTCGGGTTCCAGCTGCACAGCTGTATGTATCATCTTTCTATGTAATACCCATGAGACTTAGGATTTACCTGGCTGGGAGTTGCAGTGCCAGTCGCGGGGAGATATCCCACGCCATCTGTACCGTGTCCCTCCAGGCCCTGTCTGACATGGGCTGGGACTGCCAGGCGGTGATGGTGTCCTGCCCCACGAAGCTCAGCTCCGACAGGCCCAGGGGGTTGTACCACGTCGTTAGCCGCTCAATCTCGTTCCCAACCAGAGACAGCAGCAGCCCTCGCCGTCGCATGTAGTCCTTCACCAGTACCTGGTGTGACCACAAAACACTTTAGGTCACTTTAGGTGGGTAAAGTTAGAGGATGTTGCTGAAGTTTCCATGTCATTTGACACAATATGCTCTGCTCATCTGACAGATTTATTTGTAATATGTATAAGATTTCTAGATGCTTAAGTAACAAATATTATGCATACAAGCTGTATGTCTTTTATCTACATGTCCAACTTGTAATTAATGCCTGTTCTATCATTAACAAAATAAAAAAACTTCCCACCTCTCCCACCCTGCTCTTGCTGCGTGTGGTTCCTGCAGACCGCCTGGACAGGGTAGACATGTTGGAGGACATCGGCATGGTGTTTACCCAACCTTGAGTCGAGCGAGGGCCAACATCTGAGCTTGCTCGCAGATCAGCTGGCATGGACGTCATGGTTGCAGTGGCACTACGCACACTGATGGTGTCAGAGTCAAGTTCAGGGAAACTAGAACCAATCACATGGCTTGTCTTCAAGTACTTCTTGTCTGAATGAAGTGACTTCCAGAACTTCATGACCATCTCAATGACCTCCCTCAATGTCGTGGTGTCCTTCAGTGGAATGGGCAGAATGGCTGTGAAGTAGTCGAATGCCGTGGTGTAGACTTTCTCCCGAAGCACGTTCTTGCTGGGGCAGCTGGGTAGGACATCACCTTGGAGGAGCAGGAGGCCAAGGGTGAGAAGCCGGAATCGGGCACCAACCCCAACAACGTGTCGGTTCATGATGGGATCCTTTCCACCCACGAACATCGGGAGGGAGTAGTGCAGGAGGTCGGCGAACATTTCCACTTGTGAGGTGCTGCGGTACTTCACCACCTCAAACCTCTCCATCAGGAAGTTGATCCAGATGTTGTGCGGCTCAACATACGGTGCCTTCGACTTACAGTCTTCCTCCCCAAAGCTGGCCAGCACGTCCACTTCCTCCACATTGTGCATGAACAGCCCGAGGCGCATGTCCACACCCATCTTCCACGCCGCTGTCATGGCCAGCATGAAGGGAAGCTCCAAGTCTGCTCTAGCTGCCAGCAGCCACTGCCAACAGCAGATGGTGGTCTCCATGGCCTTGTCCGTGAAATAGCGTATGGGCGCCTGGCACAGGCTGTGCAGTAGAGGCCGGTGACAGCCCTTACTGTTGATCAGCAGTGCTGTAACTCGGAAGAGGGACTTACGGAAATGCTGGAAGTCCCTGCCTTGTGAGGATGCAGTGAGCTGTTGGTGGAAGGTGCGTGCCAGCCTCCTCTCATCACCCTGACACAGACTCAACATGCCCTGCACCTCACCCATGAAGCAGCTCCTCATGCTGGTGGAAGCCACGAAGCTGGAGTGATCCTTGTTCACACACTTTGGTCTCTTGTCTAGCTTTGATGTAGAAACATCCTTCGTGTTACCTGCGTACTGTAGAATGCTTTCTGCTGCAAGAGCCATGCCTGCATGTTTGGTCAGTCCGTCACACGTGTTCTCAATTTTTCTCAGGTACTCCTCCAGGTGGGACTTGGTGGCTGCAGGTGCCCACTTCAGGGCCTCTTGCAGAATCCCTGTACACCGAGCTGCGAAGTCTTGTACAACACTCTCCCTCGCCTCAGTGGTATCTGGGATGGTCAGCTGATGGGAGGTGTTGGGAACTTTTGCTCGTATAGCCTCAAGTTTTGAATCCCTCTCCAGTCCCTTGGACAGGAGCTGCAAGATATCCAGCATGGTGGAGATCACCTCTCCGCTCCACAGCAGGTGTGGAAACCGATCAACAAGCCCTGACAGAAACTTGTCTGCAACCCGACGGATGCGTTTCATCTGATGGTTGAACTTGACGAGGAGGAACTGGGCATGCTTGACAAGCTCTTTCTCCCACACATCTGTCCGCGGCTTGTTAGTCATGACGTCGAGGAAGATCTTGAAGGCCTGGTCAGCAACGGCGAGCAGACACTGCAGCATCCCCGCCTTGTCCTTCTGTACCTGTTTGTCCTCTAGATAGCGGAAGACGAGGTGAAAGCTGCTCATGTCTGTGGAGTGTTTGACTCTCATGGTCTCCAGCTTGAAGACAGAGAGAAGATAGGTGCACTGAGCAAAGCTGAGTTTGTTAATGAGAGACCCAACCTCTGCTGGATGCCCAAGGAGATTGAGAATTGTGGCCCTCAGTTCATACAGCTCTGCCGGCCCAGCTGCATCATTTCTCAGAGCTGAGTTGTACTGGAGCTCTGACCGCAGGTGCTCGCCGCCTGGAGACAGCAACACTGGGGACTTGGTGGCAATCTCACAAACTCCATCATACCATTCCGGTGGCCACAACCCGGCACCTTCTGTGGCAAATCCCATCACTACACAGTACAGCCAGAAGTCCCGAAACAACTTGTACAACCGTGGATTGGGATCCATGATTGGGGCCAAGCGTCTCATCAACAAGGCCAGGATGGGAATGAGGATGCCCAAGTTCCCTGCACTACTGGAAGCCTTGATAGCTGTGGAGGACTTCTCGCTGGCCTTCTCACTTGCTCGCTTCCCCTCCAGTCCCATCTGCACAAACAGCTCCAGCAAACGGACAAGGAGTTGCTGCAGCTGTTCCTCACCTTGTAGGTTACTAGCTACAACCCCGAGGGCATTGATGACTGCCAGGGAAACATGCCTGTAGCCATGGGCTTTGTTGTTGGTGGCATGAAGGTCCTGCGAGTAGGTGGCCGACCCTGCCTCCACAGTGATGGTGATGAACATCTTCAGGATCTCTTGGTACGTGGTAGGTTCTCCTGCCAGGAGCATGAGAGCCAACTGGTCCACAATCAGGACATCTAGAGGAGAGGCAGGGCTACAGAACCGCTGTTGGAAGATCTGCAGGACTGACTGCATGGTCTTGAGGTCATCCTTGAAAGTAACTGCAATAGCACCAAGGATATGGATAGTGTGGGTGGAGATGAGGGTGGATTCCCTGTCGCTTATCTCAGCCGCATACAGCCGGTTGGACAGGGACGCCAGAAATGCATGAACACAGTCTGGATCGTCCTTCATCCCTGCCTTCAGGACACGGCAGATGTTGGAGATGGCTGAGTCGCGCAGGCGGTGGTACTCAGTAGAAGACTGGCTCTGGGGGTGAACGGGACTGGTACCAGTCACCTGGATGGATGGAGGCCCACTGAGTGAGTGAGCACTGCCCCTGGTGGCTGAAGTGACCTGCAGTCGGTGAAGTTTCATCACCAGAGGCGACGGGTTGATCAGGAAGTCACGGAGGATGTTGAGAATGTTGTAAGTATTCCCGGGAAACTTTTCTGCCAGGGACCCAAGGCCCTGCAGGCAGCACAGCAGCAGCGGCATGTGCAAGACCACCAGCTTGGAGCTTGTGCTTGTGTTGAGTTTCTCCTGGAGACGGCTGCAGAGGGCGTCCACCCCTGTCTCCTCCTGCTCTGCCCACACCAGCAGGTCCACGCAGGCGGCATTCGCTCTCACATGCAGCACCACTGGGTTGAACGGCTTATTGGAAACTTTTGCCTCTGCTAGTTTCTCCATGACCTCCGTCTGCCCTGTCATAAACAAACCTTTGATGAAGTCATGGACTTCCTTGGTAAAGGAGGCAGAAAGATCCTTCACATTATAGAGGAGATCGTGAAGAAGATTGGTCAACACAACCGTCAAAGTCTCACTGAAGGAATGATAGGGATAGCTTGGGCCTCCTCCAGGCATGAAGCACTCCGTTGCTTTTGCATCCAAGTTCTTGAGAATGTCTTTGGTAAGGAGAGATTTGGAAGTGGACAAGATGTCCTGTAACTGGGCTGGATTGAGATGCAAGGGGGCTCTGCTACTACCTCCTAGGGTGGATGCCATGGGGAAGCTGGTGCCAACAGTTTGTAACAGGTCTTCTGATGCCAGTGGGGACATCACCCCCTGATATACACCTCCATGGATGGGAGAGTTGGGCAGGGAGCTACCAAAGATGGCTGCACCCTCTGACCCTCGTGGGGAGGGGGTGGGGGAGGGGTTGGGTGACGGTGGAAGGAAGTGTCCCTGCAGGTCGAGTGTGAGCTGTAGACAAGCACTGACTGGACGACTGTGCCCCAGGACAGGGAAGGTTGGTGTGGCAGGTGTGCTGACTCGGGTAGATGCAGGGGAGGAGAAAGTCTCACGTGGAAACAGCTGGGAGATTAGGCCGATGTCGCTGGTGCTGTACCGACCCAGAGCACGGGCTACTCCTAGCAGAGAGGGAACGACAATACTACACAGAGCAACCTTGGGGATGTCACCACTCTGGCACAAGGTGGCAAGCGTCTGTAAAATAGACACATGAAATGCTTTAATCTGTTGAATCTTCGATGATGATTTCTACTATCTCATCATATACATGTACATGTACCTAGTTAACTGCCCATGTAGCAAAGTAAAGTATAGGGCGAGATTTCCTTGTCTAGCCTATTGAGGGTGACAATTTCAATCTCCTGAACTAAGATGACAGGAAGATCTACGAGTAACGTGGCAGCTTCAGTTATTTATCTTTAAAGGTTAAAACAGCTGCGCAAAGATCAGACTGACCTGTAGCACTTCCACCTGAGCTGTAATGATCTCCCCACGGAAGGACGGATCTCTATGTGCTATGTCTGTCAACAGAGTCACCAGGCAGAAACTGAACTGCTCACTCTCAGGAAGCCCATTCTGTGGGAGGAAACACTGTCAAAATCTGCAGATGGGTAGAGACTGGACTGTCCTGGAAGGGTTTTCTAATCCTACATCTGTTTTGGTTAATAAAACACAGTACAGCTTCACTCACCTGTTTACTTGTGGTGGGGGAAGGGATCCAGTGAGCACCAGGGAGGTTTCTAAGGATCTCTATTAAGTATGGCACAAGGAGCTCCTGAAAATGTGATGAATATTGTGGTCATTACTCATAACACGCTGTACAGTATTAAATTTATCCACAGTTTTCCCCAAATCCATCAAAGCGAAGTCACAATACTCCAACAATCACCTGTTTCTCCTTCTGGACATATTGAAAATACATCACGTGAGACCCTACATTAATTTCTGATCTACAAATGAGTGTAATATACCGGAAAATACATTGAACTTAACCCAGTGGGTACTTTTGTACAATAAAGGTCTTCATTCATTCATTGAAAAGCAGAGAACAAATTGAAGAAATTAAGCAAGGTCAAAGGTTCAAGCTGCCCAAAGACACATATCATCATATCCAAGCAGCTTTTGCCCTGTAAATGACTGTAAAATACGCCATAAGCTAGTATGTGTTATGGCATATTTTAACCCCCGCATCTCCCTGAAGACCCTGATCTCCCTTGACACTCCAATATTTCTCTCTCAAGGGGAAGGTGTATTCCAGGTGTGAAGAGGGGGCATTGTCTTTTGACTATAGAAAAACATTTTTGTCGTATAATCAACATAATTAAGTCGACAAAAGGCAAAACAACAAAACCACCTGTATGCACAATACAGAGACACCATCAGATGTATTTGTAAACCGTTCATTTTGACGCACCTTGTGCTGAAGTCCTGACTCGATGATGAAGACCCCAAGTGCCACGATCGCATCCCGGCCTCTCCGGTCCAAAGTGTATCCTCCCTGTGAATTCTCCTGTCCACAGAGCCGCATTAGCCGCTGCACCTTCTCCACAGGGGCGGGAGTCAGGGCAGCTAGCGCCCGGGACAGATTCAGCACCGTGGCGGAGAAGAAGCCATCCGGGCCAGCCTGTACCGGGGTGGGGACAGCCTGGCCCTCGGCCCCACCCGGGAGGGGGCGGGGGAGAGTGCCGGTTGAGGACGTTGACGCACTCATCCCGAAATCACACGACTATTTCCTTCAATAAATTTGCACAACATGGCCTAGGGGTGTCAATAGACAACTGCAAAGAGACGTTATTGCACAAATGTCAAGTAAATGGGCATAATTCTACCGGTCAACGCAGAGAAAACCCCGTCACGGTCAGCCCCCGCCATGTTTGGTGAAGTCATCGACTGGGGGTTACACTAAAAAGCAGTAAAATCTAGAATTGAATTCCAGATGAAACGAATTATCGTCGTATGTATCGTATGTTTGACAAACAACATCAGCTTCTAGCAAATATCACTCATGTATCATTCAAAGTCAGGTAGATATTACAAAACTCTCCTGGAATTTTGTAAGAAAAACACATCAGCTCATTTTTAGTTCACCTTTGATATCCTTCTTTTATACCAACCCAAAGTTCGCAAACTTTCACCTTTGACCCGCATGAAGAGGATGCGAGCGTGGCCGATGGAGAAGCATGTCTCAAATTCAATGACATTTTGGACGTTTTCGCCTTACTACGGCGACCTATAGCGAAGAAAAAATGGAGCAAGAACTCGCGGCACTAGTCCAGCAGCTTATCGGGGCAGTAGAAGTCGCCATGAGCCCCATGTCTGCTTCACAACAGCGGCAAGAAGCGTATCAGGTAAAGTGTCCCTCCCTACCTCATGCTCCACTATACGCTATCATTTACTCTCACGTGAAGGGGGCAATGAGATAAAAGTCATAATGATGCAGTTGCTGTTGTTTATTTAATTTGTAAAATCCATTTTGTCAGTCTTTTCTTATCAAAGAACCTCTATCATGTTGCAAAAAAGTTGATAGCCGTGCTAAACTTATTATTAACTTTTTGTTACCAAGGAAAATGGTGCAATCCATTTTTATTTGGTGCAATGCTTCTATTGTTAAGTAATTAGCAAATGCGCATAAGACCTTGCACAAGAAATAGACTTATTGGAAACCGTAGTCTTCGTAAAATCTCAACACTATCAAGAGATAACAGGATTTTGGTAATTTTGTATCCATGTATCGTTTTGGTATGTTGAAAGAAAATGGAAACGTACAGCATGGATATGGATGTGTGATATGACACTGCATATATTATACTGTATGTGCATTGTGGGCTGTTGTTCATCCACATTGTGCCACATCCTTTGGAGTTAACAGCCATCTCTCTGTACTGTTGCCACACTGGGTGTTGTATTCTGTTCCTATCATATTACATATTTGAACTTAGGCATTCATCCATAATCATATTCATAAACTTTCAAGAAAACCTGCTCATGAAGAGCATATATCACACAAAATGCTTTATGATGCAGATTATGACAAAGATGCTAGAGAGTGCTGTCCGATTTTGTGGACAGTAGATTATTTAGAATCTTTGCATTTTTAACATAATCAATGATTATATTTTCTAACTTTACTAACTGGTATAGAATCATTTGTTAGTAGACATCATTTGTGATCATTCTTGTTTTAACTGTCACCATAACTTGGTGATACATGTTGACCTCAGATTTTGTCATGAAAATAGAAAGTTGTTACTGATGGAGTTGCAGCTTACATATCATTACTAGTAAGATTTTTAACCACTGATAACGTTTCCTGCTATTTGAGGTTCTGGAGTAGTTTGGCAGTAGTAATTAGCATCACTGCTACAAAATGACAAAATGTCCCTGCCAACAATATTTGTACAAATGTAGTGAGAACAATAAAAGTTGAGTGAACACACACATCTTCTTTGTTCCAGCTCTGCGAAAACTTTAAGGAACACTCTCCACACTGCGCAGCTTGTGGTCTGCAGCTGGCACAAAAAAACAACAATCCTGTCATCAGACACTTTGGGCTCCAGCTACTGGAACACTGTGCTAAGTAAGCAAACAAGTGGTCTTGGTCTGGTCAGATAACTAATAACTAATACTAGTAACGTTACAGGTAGAAGTTTATTAATAGATTTGAAATGTAACATTAGATATGTCATTAGACATAGAAACTTTTCATCTACACATCTCAACTAGAAACCTTGTAAAACAAACATACATCAACTTTAACTTAATGTGATAGGTCTCTGCCCCTTAAAAAGATCACAAATACATTATAACATTTTCTTACAGCAGTATGGGATGTATCATTGGGATGTGGAAATATTGATAAGATTTCTACAGTAGTCATGACTCATTATGCTTCACATGTATGTTATACAATATGATAGGTCATTTAGTACTTAGTAGTTCATTAAATTGTTAAAACAAAAAAAATTAGAATTTGCTGCAAATTTTCTAACTCAAGTAAAATATTTTTCCAGATTTCGCTGGAATTCCTGGCAGCCGCCAGAGAAGGTTCAGTTTAAGGACACTGTGCTGAAAATGATGGCAGAGGTAAGAACCCTTAATGATGTCATTATGACATGATATAAGCCAGAAGGGGAACAGTTGGCAATAAGCCATAGTCAAAGTAAGGGTCATTAGTGTAGACAGCAGTCATTAAGTCAAGTATCATACACATATCAAAATGGCTCGTTTTTGTAACACTGAATATCAGTTACCAGGTACTTATTATTGCACAATTTTTGAAATTTTGAAGAAAGATCATAACACCATGTGGCTGGCACATTCTTGTCATGAAGCTAAATTAAATAGATGAATAAATTATAAAAGAATTTGTAAACACTTAAATCCAGCATGTAAAATGTTTTCCTTTCTTTAAAAGACTTACTTTTTTGAGGGGAACAATTTTTTAAATCACAATCATCACAGGGAGTGGAAAATATCTTAACTGAGCAGCCGTACATCAAGGATGCGCTGTCCAAGATTGTTGTGGAGTTGATCAAGAGAGAATGGCCGCAGCACTGGCCTACTATGATGGAGGAGCTCAGCAGGGTGGCTGCACTGGGGGTAAGTCCTCATGAACTGGACTTCTAAAGAGCAGAGTTTGGCCTGCAAGTTCCTATATTTCTATAACATTTGTTCCGTGGAATGACTTAAACAGAACTGGAATGGTATGCTGTGAGAAGTTTTGTGGTACATAGTGGAAGTTAAACTTCCCCCTCTTTTGGCTACACAGGAGACACAGACAGAGCTGGTACTGCTAATCTTCCTGCGGTTGGTGGAGGACATCGTAGCTTTCCAGAATTTGCCAACTCAGCGCAGGAAGGACATCCTGCAGTGTCTGACGGCCCACATGGGGGAGCTGTTTACCTTCTTCACTACCACCCTGCAGACTCACACCATGCAGTACCATCAGCTGGTGAGAGGGGGCTCTGTGAAATATCCTGTACATGTCATGTGTGTTGTATGTTGTAATTTCAGCCTCAGATTGTATGACCATGGCCGAGAAGTAAAAATTTGTTTAACACAAGCTTTTAAACTGACTGTGTTTCTTTTATAGGCTCGCAGTCTTGGGGAAGCAGAGAAAGTCAAGGTAATATCATGACTTTTATAATACTAGTATTTTCTGTGCTTCATAATAATTTGTTGCATATATAGCCAAGAAAATATTCTCTGAAGTTGACATGGAATGCACAAAATAAGTGCGCCAGAGGAAAATTTCTATTGCCAAAACCCAATGAGCACCATATATTAGTTACATTGGCCTCGGCACTCTGGGTTTATAATTTGCAGATTTGTAGATTTTCTGGTATTCTGGCACCTGATAGTATCCCTCCCTCATCATTCTCCATTGGCAGGCTCAGTGCCACTGCCGTGTGGCGCAGGCTGTTCTCAAGACACTGTGCGGGTACGTGGAGTGGGTGTCGGTGTCCCATGTGTTTGCTAACGATGGGAAGCTGGTGGAGTCACTTTGCTTGTTACTGGGGCAACGGGAGTTCCAACTGCACGCCGCTGAGTGTTTACTTCTCCTGGTCAACAGAAGGGTTTGTACCATTGTTATCTACTTAAGAATATTTTATGTAATATTTTGAATGTTTGCTGGCTTGTTTATTTATTGATTTGCCACAATGCCCATAACTTCCTTACATATGTTTTCAGGGTAGAACTGAAGAGAGAAAACCCCTATTACTGTTGTTCAACGATGGAGCCATGGATACCATTCTATCAGCTGCAAGGTAATGAACTAAGGATGTTTACAAATGAGATGTTGACCAGTTTATTAGCATTGTTTAATTATTATAGAAAAAAACATTCAAGGACCATACCAGCGTGCTGCAGTGGTAGACCATTTAGGTTGCAAGACTAGATGTTCCAATATGTCAGTATAATGTGACATATGACCATACATTAAGCCCATATGACCCAAACTGTGTTCGCATGTTACAGCTCTGCAGACAGAGAAGCCCTGCAGAATGAGCAGCATTACCTGTTCCTGAAGCGCCTGTGTCAGCTGCTGGTCGGCCTGGGGCAGCAGCTGGGGACCCTCTGGGTCAGTAACATTCATTTTGTATTGGTGACTTTCTGTTGTGAATGGCTTGAGAGACATGGAATTTTTTTGATTTGAGGCATTTGTATTAGAATAGTTTTTAAGTTTCCATTGCTGTTGTCCTGTTTCCTTGTACAGGGTCCAACTGGCCTGGGAGTGGGCTGTCCAGCAAACTTCAGCAAGTACCTGTCAGCCATCCTGTCCTTCACAGCACACAACAGCCAGGTAGGTATGCAGTAAGGTACTGAAAACTGCAGGAGAACCAGTGTTTGAAAATGGACAAAATTTCTTGATAGAAGACAAATGCATTGATGTTATATTTATATGTTACTTTGTATATGTGACTGTACCATGACTGTATTGTTCAACAGGACCTGGTATAACTTGCCCTGCTACTGTGTTCCTCTGTACACACTGTATATTATTATTTTATTACAATTTTGCCCCCATAAGTGAAAACTTGTCTGAACAGTCTCCTTACCAGGCTTTCTCTTTTCCCCAGAGCCTGTCCTCCCTGACTCAGGGCCTGTGGGCAGCATTCCTCAGACATGAGCACATCTCCAAGGACTCTGTTTTTCTCGAGTTCGTCCCTAAAGTCCTTCAACAGGCCACCATTAATGTTGTCAAGGTAGGAAACTCATGATGTTGTAATTGGCAGGAATTTTTATCCTTGGGAAAGTACAAAAAGAGCCTTTTTGATATGTTTCTAATAAGCATGTACAATAATGGCACTGATTGAAGTTACACTATACACAATATATATACTACAGTCCACATAAGCTTGCAGTTTTCTCAGCATTTTATTATATGGGGTAGAAAATCTCCATGTTCAATTCTAGTAAAATTGTTTTATCATCTTAGATGTCTCCTACTGAGCTACCGGTATGTGCTGTTTCACAGTTCCACAGTGCTCAATAATGTGTTTATAATTTCTGTTCACAGACCGGCTTCCCTTCACTCTCCAACTCCCCCAGCTGTACATACTCCCAGGTCGACTTCGACAGCGATGATGAGTTCAACTCGTTCTTCGCAGGTCAGCAGCAACTTTCATTTGCCTTTGACACCAGTGTGAAATACTTTTCGTTTAAAAATCTAGAGGTTGCCAGAATTTTTAACTGTATAGTACTGGCAACAATTGATGCTTATATAGCCTTATACACACATGTACATGAACTTCTGTGTCATAGTGGTAACATACATGTATGTAGTGGTAGTGGTCAACAACATCTTGTACAGATGAATTGTTAGTAATCAGCAGTCCATGTACATGTACATGAGTACATGAGGATTGCTCTTGCTGGAGTACCTGTCATCTTTATTTCTTTGTCTCATTCCTCCAGCATTCCGTGCCCAAATTGTGGAGACCGTGCGGTTGTGTACCGGCCTCATGCCAAAGGTGGCGTTCCATTACACAGACCAGTGTATCCGCCAGCTCATGGCCTCCCCTATCAACTCCAGTGATGCCACTGCAACTGGCCAGGGATACTGCAACCTGACCTCCCCCTCATTTGTGAGATGGGACGGTCTGACCTGTTACATGGAAGCTGTTGTCAACAAGATAGTAAAGCTGAATGCTGTTCAAGTAGGTCCATCTAAGAGGATGTGTTGGCATGTAGTTTAATAATTGTTTGAAATGATGTGAATTTCATAAGTTAAGATGTAGGACTTCTAAGTGTCTACATCCTTGTTGTTTGTACTACATGTATAATGGTACACTGTTATTCCATTTAGATTTCTATATTCTGTTATATTCTCTTCTAACAGAATATACTTACTAAAATGAGTTTTTTCCTTGTTCTGCACAGCTTGTTATTCCTGAAGGAGTGTCTCTCTTAGAAGATGTCTTAGGGTACAGTCCTAAGGTATGTGTCTATAAATTTACAGAACTTTACTATCCAATTTTATTATTTGTCTAAGCTAGTAACTAGTCTTTCCAGACACAAAAACATTGATTTATAAAAAAACAAATCTAAAAATACAGTATGCAGGAACAAAAAGCAGGTATGTTGAAGCAGATCAACAGGGATATACTTAGTGCATCCCTCTAACCCAAAGTTAAGTTTAACCCACCAAAATGGTGGACACAGCATTACATGACTGCAAATACTAGTACACTACCTGTACAAACCTTTCCTTATCAACAATGGTTTGTTGCTTTGTTTTGCACAGGACCCCCTAATCCTGTCTTGTGTGCTGACTTGTGTCTCCACCCTGTTTCCATTTGGACTGACACCATTGACACCATACTGCCCATAGTACTACAGAAGGTGGGCTTATAATTACCTATACCAACAGTGTTATTTCAAACTTTTCATTTGTATTATCTTATCATCATGGTTTGTTGGTTTACAAACTTATGACTCAGCACTCGTTGTGTTCCAGATATTTGCTGCAGTGGTGTTTTCTCTTCCTGAACAGACGAATGTAGGTTTTTCGATCCTTTTGTATGTCTAAAGTTTGTGAATCTGTTATACATGTATATGCTTTTAGATTGTTGTTACCACAATGTTGTAATTGCTGAACTTTGTATGGGTTGTTGTTAAATTTTTGATGGGTTGTTGTTGGACCTCATATGTGGTGATGGCTGTTGTACGTGTCATGGTTGTTGCTGTTGTCGTACAGGCCACCATGCGCAGCCGAGGAGTTCAAAACGTGCGCCGCCATGCCTGCTCTGCCCTCCTCAGGATATGCAGGGACAGTCCAGACATACTTCTGGTCAGTCTGCTCACTAGTATGTTACTAAAGGCACACTAGTTTGTTTCATTGATTCTTTTAAAATAAAATTTAGACCAAGACAAAAGCAGAGAGCTAAGAGGAAAACTTGCATCTGACTGTATCCACTGGCTGATTGAGTACAAACTGTGTACACCTTTGCCACTGACTCTGTTGCAGTTCAGCATTTATGTTTTATCAGACAAGCAACAAATTAGATTGATATGACATTACAATAGACCTTACAAGAGAGATTGGGATTTAACACCTTTAGTTAGTTAATTTCTTGGTTGGTAATATTGTAACTTGTAGTTATGGATAATTTTAGACTGAGTATTCATTTTTCTGTGGTTCCACAGGCATCGTTTGATCTTCTGTATGGTTATGTGAAGAAGCTTCTAGCTGAAGAGCCTTCATTGACACAGATGGAGAAAACCTCACTGTCTGAGTCCCTCATGCTCATCAGTAACCAGTTCAAGAATTTTGACCGGCAGTCGGCATTCATACGGGAGATGGTGGCACCCGTCAGTGCAGTCTGGCTGTCACCCACCATGAAACAGTAAGATCCTGACTGTCATTACCAGTAAAGTACCAGTATTGTCATATACCATATATTTATTCCATAGACTACATACATAGACTGCAGTTTCTGCGTCCAGTTAGTCCAACGCTCGCATACTTACCTTGCATCCCGTGAGTTCCTTAACTCATATTGGTAAGGGATTGACCTAGGGATTTTAACTGTTCGTCTTGTATGTTTGTCAAAACTTGATAAAGGTGATTTTAACTATGAAATACATGTACTGTATAAAGCATGTAGAGTAATTTGAAGTGCAGTTTCAGGCAATGTTGATAGATGGCACTGCTGTACTCTAACACTATGGTGGTAACCTGTTTCTGCAGGGTTATGTCATCCCCAGCACTATTCATCTCCTCTGTGGGCATGGATAAACCAGCATGTCCACCTGGCCAGAATGACCCAGCTCAGAGGGACAGGCAACAGGTAAAAACAAACAAATATCATTCTTTCTTTATCTATCAATGATATCTATCAACCATATATTAACTTTCCACAGTGAAATGAGTACCAACTATCTTCTATTTTACAGCACCGAAGAAATTGTCGAATAAGTTTATAAATGATACGAATTATCAAAACTGGTGTGTCTACTTGTGTGGGGAAGTTTATCATAAATATGTTCCCTTCATTTGTCATAGTGGTTTTGACTAGTTACTCTCAAACTTTAAGTCTTGTCAGATGTTCTTGCCTTATTTTCTCTCTTGAAGATGCCTAACTTTGTGTTGGTGGCAGGTTATAAAATGATTTTGAGAGAATTGTTGCTGAAACTTATTGAAATTGACTGCTGCTGTCAAACATTGTAAAGGTCTCTCGATTCTGCAATGCACATATGATACCAGAAATTGCTTACTGTTGTCAGCATGCATATAGCAATACAATGTCATGTTCCTTGAAGAAATTGTTGCTCTCTGGCAAATATGGTGTAAATTTGAACAAAAATCAGTCAAGCATGTTGCTGTATAGTCTAGTTTTATCCATTTTTCTTTATATGTAGCTTAAAGGTATTTGTGGTTCATTGCCACACAACTGCCAACAGCAAGCCAAGCCGATAAAACCTGTATGTCAGCCAAAGTGAAAAGAAAATCAGTCAAATAGAAAGTGAAAACAGTTATTCAAATTCGAGAGTTGCTCCAAGGCTGTTTTTATTGAATCCAAGTAGACTGTCTATGCAGCTGTAGTTATTACCCAACTGCTAATGTGGCTGCTCCTGGCAACATGAGTAACTTTTGCTAGGATATGTTAGTTGTACCTGATGGCTACATGGGAAAGTGCTTTATTCTTGCAAAATCATTCTCTGAGGCCATGTTTTACTTTATTGTATGAATATTATAGTTATTCTGAGAGTCATTGTTCTGAAGTGATACTAGAACATGTACTTAATCTTCTAGGATGAAAGTGCTTCAAGCTAAGGGAACCCCGCAGGTTTTGTTTTTGCCTAGCAACTATTGTTTAAAACTTACATGACCTTGGACAAAGCAGGTGACCTTGCCCTACTCAAGGCCTCTCTAGGTCATCAATGTAACGTATTTTGTTGAGATAGAAGGCAGAATACCATTTGTTGTCAGTGGTGATCTCCCATCGATCCAGCACAGTACATTCTTGCCATGGGTGATCAAACTCACGTACATCTGTATTAGAATTGCTTGCATGTGCATTAGACGGGGCTTTAACATAGAATTGATGAGCATTCTAAATGAGATTGGATTTGCTAATGCGAGGAGAAAGAGTGCTGTAACTCCAATGAGGCCTTAAATTTTTTGTTGTTGGTAAAGGATTGTTCATTACAACCCACTTGGGTGTATTTTTAATGACCTTGAAAGGCATGGGAACTGGTTCATTACATGATTCAATTCCGAAAAGGACTAAAATGATTATTTTTCTATACACATTTTGCAATGATAGCTCTTGATGGAATACCCAAACAAATGAAAATCTCTAAATATGATATGCTAAGTTTAACCAGCAGATTGACTGAGTACTGACTTTGAAAGCATATATTTTTAGGTATGTTGGTTGGCTATTTTGGTTCTCAAGCTATTTGTATGTAGCTATACTGAGTTTGTATGGCATCTGTGAAGGATGTTTGAACACTGACATGAGTAAATATCACTATTAAAATTATCACAGCAATATTGGTGGGTATATGTAATATTGTCCTTAGGATTCATCCACACTGAAATGTGTAATGGATGTGTTACTATTCTACAAAATATACATAATTGTAGTTTATGGCCCATAAACATGTATTCATTTTTTGCGGGGGAGAACAGCGTGAGCTTGCAATTGGAAAGCAGCAGGGATTGAGTTACTAGGTGCCTTGAAACATTTTTAAGGACCCAAAGAATTTCACACAACAGCATTGAGACCATCCTCCTTTTGGCAGTGAACATTGCAGGCATATGCACTATTGATTAAACCCAACTCCTCTATAGGGACTGTAACAAAACTCTGCTCCTGCCATTCAACATTAATTTCCACACTGCCTGAGCTCATCTGCAGCTCCAAGATCAATACTACAGAATCCTTCCACATCCCGACTCTTATCTGACATCAGCTGCTGTCCCCCAAAACCTTTCCCACTGGATATCAGCCTCTTTCTTCTATTAATGTTGCATTTCAAACTTGGAAGTAATTCCACAGAAAGTCTCTAACAGTATTTCATAGAAAGGTGATACAAGAAAAGTTAACCACAGTTCTGGATGCTATCTTGTTGTCTACATCTAAGTGTATGTACAGTCTTTGTCACAAGGCTATTATTTATCTTGTGTAGAAAATGAGGTGGATTTTGTGTCATCATTAAAGTACATTCCAGTCCTGCATTTCCATGTTCAGGTCATTTGCAACCTGAAAATCAATACTGCAGAATAATTTATCCACCAAACCTCTTATCTAACATTGGCTGTCCTCCTTTTCTTACTTTGTATATTGCTGATGCATATCAATGAGGCTAGCCATGGATTTCTGAATGCACCGGTCAATTTCACTCTGGCTTATGCTTATTTTTGGAGCCACTACCTTCATCTGTTGCATTGATTGCAAACATTGTCAAATGGGAGTGCCTTGATGTCATCCTATCATGAGGCTTACCAAAGTATTTATCAATACAACCCTGAGATCATTGCAGGTATCACAGATTGCATGTACAGTTAATGTTACATTTGAGCAGTCGTTTGATTGGATGCTGCATTTTGTTGTCTGCCTGTAATAAAAGACTGCCAAATTCTCCTTTAGGCCACACCAATTTGATTTGTAGGTTATTGGATTCAAAAGATAATGCTGGACAAGAAGATCAACATGAAAAAAGTTTGACCTTAAAGTCTGTCCTTGGTAAACACAGTGCCAGGGAGGGAAATCCTGGGTTATAGTCAGATTCAGTTTTTGTTATCAAGGACCCCAATCTATTTTCATTATGTCCTTTTCCTTGATGTACACTCATACATGTTACAGAACTAAGGAAAGAGATTGATGTGACCCTAGGCAATATGGCTGTGTTATAAATATTAGAACTAGTAGCAGTACAGGTATGTCAGAGAGTACCCTGGGAACCAAACTTGTGAATAACCGAACTCGATGCCAAGATCTGCCGGGCCCCAAAATTATAGATGGGGTCTTGAGTCGGGGACAGGGTAACACTCGCCTGCATGCGTAAGCTCTCAGCACTCACCTTCACATGTTTGGTTCCAAGGGTAGTCAGAGAGCAGACTGTGAGAATGTCAGCTGCAGTTGTTGTTCTTTATATAGGCCAACCCCACTATACTTTTTGTACTGACTGATGGTGCAATGTACATTGTAGCTCACCACAACTCTATGTAATGGGCTCTAGCCTTTGAACAGATGTGGGTTGGATGGCTTAATGCCCCGTACACAGGCCCAGATCTGCATTTGATCCACTCATAAAACTTGAATATCTGATTTAATTTCCTACTGAGTAAGAATGTGCAGTATGCATGTTTCTGCCTACCACCCTGACACAATCTTGTGAGGAAGTCTCCTGGAAAATAGAAGCCACTGCAAGAATGATGTTCTTTGGCTATATGCCAGGCCATGGACAATTACCCACGAATTGTATTAGAGGAATGCTGGAGACTTTGCCAATATTACAACGATCAGTCTGGTATTCAACCATGCTGTACCATGGACAGAAGCTGATTGCCTGTTGTGCTGGTCCCACGTAAATTGTTGGCCCTGAGAAATAGACTCTGCAGGGGTTTGTAAAGTCAAAAGTCGTTATTACTTGGCTGCATTACCTTGAGAAATGCTTCAGACTGGATGTTCAAATTCTATGCTGACAGCTGATCTGTAGAGGACATTTGGTTTGTGGTCTGCAGACTGCAGCATAATGTATTCTTGCAAATGAAGCATTTTTTAATTACTGAACAGAAAGTGAAACAGAAAGTTCTTGACTGTCGCCTACGTGAAAGACAAATCAGCATGGGTCCTGCGGAGTCTACCTGGGGAGATGTCATCCTTCTTTTCTGATCCGCTTAAAATGAGGAGATCTATCACCTCCAACAAGGCTGTTCAGTTCTATATCTGTACTGATGGGATCATTCCTAAACTAGGCCATGGTGTTAATAATGCCTGGGTTTATGATAATAGTGGTGTGACATTTCTTCAGGCAGTTCAGAACAGAACACCCATTGGCATATTGATTTTGTTAGTCTAGATCCTCTCCCCTGTTATGGTTTTGGCAGCATATTGGGCAAATTCAATGGTTTATATGATTGATGATAGGAAGATGGGATGAAAAACAAAAGTATGTTCCCATGTATTTTTTTTTTTTTGGCAGTACATAACATCCGTGTCCATAATATCACCAGGGTCCATAATATCGCCACCTTGAGAAAAAGTGTGCTGAAAGAGATTTTTACTGCAACATACCCTAGGTATGTACATTTGAGGTGTGCAGGAGTGCATACCAAAAGTATGTTGCAGTAAAATTATCTTAAAGCACACTATTTCTCAAGGTGGCGATATTATTGACCCTGGTGATATTATGGATATAGATGTTACATGACAGTCAACTTCAATGCTGTGTCATTTCGTAAGACATTGCTGAAAAAGTCTGCTAAGACATTTTGGAAATAGCATGTCTATGCAGGTACCAAGATTCTGGTGGCCAATATATTATGTGGCGCACACCTTAGGGACTGTACGATATTTACCAGGGGGGGAGGGCCGGTCGTCTGAGGGGGGAGGGCCTAGGAAAAAAATTTTGAGCCGGGGGGAGGACCTAGGAAAAAATATTTTAATTTGGGGGAGGGCCTAGGTAAAAATTTTTTTCCAAGATCCCTTTAACTCTACAACGTTTTTATACACGTTCAAAACATGATTAAACGTCTGTCCCATACATATCGTAGCGATTAGCCGGTCATTGGAATCGGCAGAATTTTACGTTCCAATAATATCCATCCCTATTATTATAATGTATTCGCCCAAATCTCCCACAGTCCCCTTCAAAATCTTGCATTTTCGCCAGAATCGGCGAAACTGGACTACACAGTCAAATTACATGCATTAAAATCGCGGCAATCGAAACGATACCGATCAAAAATGTAGGGAAGGCTTGTCTGAAGATTTTGAAAATTAATTTTCGCCGTTCAACGCACCCTTCCCAGTGGTGTGCGTGCGTCGGCAAAGGTGACCCGCTGGTCCCGCCTCGCAACTCGCTCGAACTTCTCGGCGTGGATGTCGGATGTCGACGGATTAATTTGGTATTTTTTTTAACCAAAGACTATTTATGGGTTCACCACACCACGAAGTGGTGTGGTGAAACCATATTGCTTTTTCTGATGTTTCTTCTTCTCCTCCTTCTTCTTCTCCTGCCATTTTTTAAATGGATTCAGCTTCTTCATTTTAGGGCCCAAGGTCCTGAAATTTGGTATGGAGGTACAGTGGGCAAATACCCCTAGGCGTTTTTTAAATTATTGTGATACAGGCTTTTAGAATGGTTTTATTTGAGTTTTTTGGCTGTGTTATAGCAAATGTATTACTGTGTTAGTTTGCCTTGTTTACCACGTTTGGGCATGAGTCATCACAATGGAATGCAGGGCATCAACCAATAGGCATGCAGCTTTCCTCTATACTTCTTGCTGATTGGCTGTTGGGATTTAACTTGATTAACACCTGCACAGAAGCATTTCCATACTGACAGTATGTCTGTATTCAAGTGTTTTGGTAGGTATTTCAAGCTTTCCTGCTCCAGCATTGGAATGCCGGGCATGGTACGTTTTTTTTTATTTTGAAAATCAACAGTTTGCATTATGCAATTAAAAATCCTAACCAATAAAGTAGGGAATAGCTATCCAACTGTTGTTTTAGTTGTATTTTACTTCATATTATAGTTATATAAATCATTGTTTTCCCTTGTGTTTCCCATTCTTTCCCTGCCATGTCGTAAAATGTGGTGAACCCATCGCTGTATTTGCTCCAAAGCAAATATTGGCCTTTCTAGTTTAACATTTATATCTATGTCCCTCCAAAGTTAATTGAAAACAACACGTAACTTGGCAATATTGTTTCCCTGTTTGTAATAAAATTGACGCGGAAGAAGTTCGTGGACGAAAGGTAGGCTAGATAGAGGATTATTTCGATTACACTTACTGACTTTAAATTTATAGCTCGATGTACCAGCGAAATTTGTCCTGCCAAATTTGCCCCTCAACATGCAAAACATGGGTTGAAATTCAAAATTTTTTCGGGGGGGACATGCCCCCCCCCCCAAAAGCCGGGCGCCCGGGCCTACTCGGGCTCTAGTGGCGCTTGCGGCGCGATGGCTCGCGCCTTCGGCGCTTCATGCGGGGAAATTTTCAATCAAAATCTCGCCCTCCCCATACGAAATTTCACTCTCTATGATTCACGCCGGAGGGGAGGGCCTAGGAAAAATTTTTTTGAGGCGGGGGGAGGGCCTAGGAAAAATTTTTTTGACCTGGGGGGAGGGCCTAGGAAAAAAATTTTTACGCTACCCTCGGACGACCGGCCCTCCCCCCCGGTAAATATCGTACAGTCCCTTAGTTCACTTTCTTATGACAGTTACAATGATAGAACCTGACCCCATGCAAAACCATGAAGATTGTGTTGATGACTTTCTTGTCTAGTTTTGTTTCTAGAAGATAAGACAGTCAATAAGAAGTCCTTGGGATACCTTGGAGGCCATTGACCCTTGTAGAAGGTCAGCAGCATCTGTGGAA
This sequence comes from Branchiostoma belcheri, assembly GCF_001625305.1. Lineage (NCBI taxonomy): Eukaryota > Metazoa > Chordata > Leptocardii > Amphioxiformes > Branchiostomatidae > Branchiostoma > Branchiostoma belcheri. Next base: position 2,213,165 of record NW_017803713.1, on the reverse strand, counting down.
GGTCATTGATGTTGCTTCTTACATTGTACCTTCAGTTTGAGTCTTGCCCATGGTGGTCTGAGATTACATGCTTCTAATCATCTCTAATTAACAAAACCATTCATCTCCCTTAGAGAGCATCAAACAACTCAGTGAAGGTGAATAGGTAATATGCATAGAACAAGTACAGATAAGAAAACAGAACTGGAAGTGAATAAGAAAGAAGGAGTAAGCTACAGGCTACCTCATTAACTCTGATAAGCTAGCTGTAGCTTCATTCTGTCAGGTCTTTT